>NC_084582.2:15550000-15640000 GCF_033978685.3 Nerophis lumbriciformis | reverse complement strand
ACCTAATTCATATTTCTTTTTCTTTTACTTTTTACAACAATTCTGTTGACATGTGTTTTGAACATATTCATGGAATTCAGTGTTTATTTTTGTGTGTCTTTGTTTTCTTACTGTACAACAATAATTTTTACTTAATACTTGGAAAAAACAGGTGAAAGTATTTTTATGATGCTTTGAAAATGGTTTAAAGTAAAATAATTGCATAGATTATGTGGTTTGATATTCCACTTTTCATGTTGTTACTTTTACTAAAACCGTGACCTGATATTAGGCATGCACTAAATGTTGCAATTATTGTTATACCCTTACCATTTGGCTTTGAAGAAGGATATTTTATTTTATTTTATTAAATATTATTTCCTGATTGCCTTATCTGGTTACAACCTCAGCTTAGCTACTAAATTCACAAAAACTATAAACAACTCCTCATGTAAAATGGGCAGCTAATCATAAAATGCATGTAATAATTTATTTGAGTAATAACTGGACTATTTTACAGAATTAAAATACCTTTGCATTTTTTTGTCTTCTCCTCTTGTTTCTACAATTTTCAACTCGTCTTCTTTTTTCCCCTTTTTCTTTCTATCCCTTCTGGCTGTGCCAAACATAAATATATATATACAAAAAGAGCTACAAGAGAAGTATCCCACACTTCTATTTCGTAAAGTAAATATGTACAGCAGATATGGGTGTCTACATCAACAATAAGATTACACTGAGCGGCTGGACGGGACATATGTAAAAAAAAAAAAAAAAACATTTTTTTTTTTTTAACTTGGGACGTCTTGAGGGCCAGATTGTGGACGCTAGCGGGCTGGACTCCTGGTGTAAATACCGATAATAAATATGCCCATGATAGTTAGTCTGGTTCTTGGTTATATCTAGCGTACGTACCAGGGACAGTGGTGATCCATCTTCAGGATGCATCTGAAACAAAACAGGGTCAGATGTCAGCGTTATTGGATCTTCCTCTGTCGGTCACAACATCACGAGCTCCTGTCCTTGCAGATATACTACTGTACGTGCAGAGCGGGAGTCATACTTATCGCAAACTGAACAATGGTGACATCGATCAGGCTTCAGCAGCTGGCAGCGGTCACAAAAACGGATTGCTGAGGAGAGACGGACAATTAGAACACACAGCGACGACTTCATTAATCAGTCCCTTAAATGTAAATAAACATGTCACGTAATCTTTAAAGTGACGTTTTTAGGAGTAAATGTCAAATGGTTGGGATTGACTGATGCAATTTCTTTTTGGTCTTTGAAGCAGTTAATACAGAGTCACCACTTTTTGAAATGATGTTTTCTGTGTATTTTATAACATTGTCATTTTAAAAAGGTACATCAGACAGTGAGTTTTCTTGGTAAGAAGCCTAACTTAATGTTTTATTTTCGTCTTTACATCCATCCATCAACCCTCTACTGCTTAATGTTCAGGCTTGAGGGGAAGCCGGAGCCTATCCCGGGTTGGGTGAAAAACACCCTGGACTGGCTGTCAGTCATTGACAAACACATATCGACAACACACAACCTGATCTACCGTTTTTTTCGGACTATAAGTCGCAGTTTTTTTCATAGTTTGGCCGGGGGTGCGACTTATACTCAGGAGCGACTTATGTGTGAAATTATTAACAAATTACCGTAAAATATCAAATAATATTATTTAGCTCATTCACATAAGAGACTAGACCAGGGGTCGGCAACCCGCGGCTCTAGAGCCGCATGCGGCTCTTTAGCGCCGCCCTAGTGGCTCTCTGGAGCTTTTTCAAAAAATTTATGAAAAATGGAGAAAGATGAGGGGAAAAAAATCTATTTTTGTTTTAATATGGTTTCCGTAGGAGGACAAACATGACACAAACCTCCCTAATTGTTACAAAGCACACTGTTTATATTAAACATGCTTCACTGATTCGAGTATTTGGCGAGCGCCGTTTTGTCCTACTAATTTTGACGGTCCTTGAACTTACCGTAGTTTGTTTACACGTATTACTTTCTTCGACTTTCTAGGACGTGTATTATGCCACTTATTTTTCTGTCTCATTTTGTCCACCAAACTTTTAAGGTTGTGCATGAAAGGTGAGTTTTGTTGATGTTATTGACTTGTGTGGAGTGCTAATCAGACATATTTGGTCACTACATGACTGCAAGCTAATCGATGCTAACATGCTATTTAGGCTAGCTATATGTACATATTGCATCATTATGCCTCATTTGTAGCTATATTTGAGGTCATTTAGTTTCCTTTAAGTCCTCTTAATTCCATGACACACTATCTGTATGTAATATGGCTTTTAATTTTTTGCGGCTCCAGACAGATTTGTTTTTGTATTTTTGGTCCAATATGGCTCTTTCAACATTTTGGGTTGCCGACCCCTGGACTAGACGTATAAGATTTCATAGGATTTAGCGATTAGGAGTGACAGATTGTTTGGTTAACGTATAGTATGTTCTATATGTTATAGTTATTTAAATGACTCTTACCATAATATGTTACGTTAACATACCAGGCACGTTCTCAGTTGGTTATTTATGCGTCATATAACGTACACTTATTCAGCCTGTTGTTCACTATTCTTTATTTATTTTAAATTGCCTTTCAAATGTCTATTCTTGGTGTTGGGTTTTATCAAATAAATTTCCCCAAAAAAATGTGACTTATATATGTTTTTTTTCCTTCTTTGTTATGCATTTTCAGCCGGAGCGACTTATACTCCGAAAAATACGGCACTAGTATCCAAATAACAAATGTTAAACAGTGTGTGCCAGCTATAAAATTGTGATTACTATTAGTGAGTGTGTTGCGTGTGATCTACTGAGACTGTGTGTACAACTGATACCAAGTGCAAAAGTGGTGCAGACCGCCCTATTTAAATGAGGGCCTCATTTCCCTCTACATTCGACATCATATGTCCAACATGTGCTGTTTGGTTATTTTGTGCACAAAATATAATATCAACCACATTATACATATATACAGCCGTGCTCATATGTTTACATACCCTGGGAGAATTTATGATTTCTTGGCCATTCTTCAAAGAATATGAATGATAACACATAAACCAAAAAGTTAAATTTTGGTCTCATCACTCCAAATTACTTTGTTCCAGAAGTTTCGAGGCTTGTCTCTGTGCTGTTTGGCGTGACTTTTGCGCAGAAATGGCCTTCTTCTGACCATGCAGCCCATTTTTCTTCAAATAAATGGGTACTTGTATAGTGCTTTTCTACCTTCAAGGTACTCAAAGCGCTTTGACACTACTTCCACATTTACCCATTCATACACACATTCACACACTGATGGAGGGAGCTGCCATGCAAGGCGCTAACCAGCACCCATCAGGAGCAAGGGTGAAGTGTCTTGCTCAGGACACAACGGACATGACGAGGTTGGTACTAGGTGGGGATTGAACCAAGGACCCTCGGGTCGCGCACGGCCATTCTCCCACTGCACCACGCCGTCCCTAACTTCAAGTGCCTCCTTATTGTGCATCTTGAAACAGCCACACCACAATTTTTCAGAGAGTCCTGTATTTCAGCTGAAGTTATTTGTGGATTTTTCTTTGCATCTCGAACAATTTTCCTGGCAGTTGTGGCTGAAATCTTTGCTGGTCTACCTGAATCCCTCATTTTCCACTTCTTAATCAGCGTTTGAACACTGCTAATTGGCACTCTCAATTCCTTGGATATCTTTTTATACCGCTTTCCTGTTTTATGCAGTTCAATTACCTTTTCTCACAGATCCTTTGACAATTATTTTGCCTTCCCCATGACTCAGAATCCAGAAACATCTGTGCAGCACTGGATGAAAGATGCAATGGTCTGTCAGAAGCCCAGAAACTCACTGACCTTTTATACACACACATTAATTACAAACAAACATGTCACAGGTGAGGATTGGAACCTTGATTAGCCATTCAAACCTGTTTGTGTCAACTTTTGTGCATGTTATAAGATCAAAGTCACTGGGGTATGTAAACTTTTGATCGGGGTCATTTGGGTACTTTATTTTGTCATTTTGATTTAAAAAGAGTAAACACAGTTGTTTGCCAATAAATAGCTTCACACAACCATTAAGCATGAGTGGAAGAAAGGTTTTTGTGTTATCACTCATATTCTCTGAAGAATGGCCAAGAAATCATAAATTCTCCCAGGGTATGTAAACTTATGAGCACAACTGTACATATACATACATATATACAAACCCCGTTTCCATATGAGTTGGGAAATTGTGTTAGATGGAAATATAAACAGAGTACATCCATCCATCCATCCATTTTCTACCCCTTATTCCCTTCGGGGTCGCGGGGGGCGCTGGAGCCTATCTCAGCTACAATCGGGCGGAAGGCGGGGTACACCCTGGACACAATGATTTGCAAATCCTTTTCAACCCATATTCAATTGAATGCACTACAAAGACAAGATATTTGATGTTCAAACTCATAAACTTTATTTTTTTTTTGCAAATAATAATTAACTTAGAATTTCATGGCTGCAACACGTGCCAAAGTAGTTGGGAAAGTGCATGTTCACCACTGTGTTACATGGCCTTTCCTTTTAACAACACTCAGTAAACGTTTGGTAACTGAGGAGACACATTTTTTAAGCTTCTCAGGTGGAATTATTTCCCATCCTTGCTTGATGTACAGCTTAAGTTGTTCAACAGTCCGGGGGTCTCCGTTGTGCTATTTTAGGCTTCATAATGCGCCACACATTTTCAATGGGAGACAGGTCTGGACTACAGGCAGGCCAGTCTAGTACCCGCACTCTTTTACTATGAAGCCACGTTGATGTAACACGTGGCTTGGCATTGTCTTGCTGAAATAAGCAGGGGCGTCCATGGTAACGTTCCTTGGATGGCAACATATGTTGCTCCAAAACCTGTATGTACCTTTCAGCATTAATGGCGCCTTCACAGATGTGTAATTTACCCATGTCTTGGGCACTAATACACCCCCATACCATCACAGATGCTGGCTTTTCAACTTTGCGCCTATAACAATCCGGATGGTTCTTTTCCTCTTTGGTCCAAAGGACACGACGTCCACAGTTTCCAAAAACAATTTGAAATGTGGACTCGTCAGACCACAGAACACTTTTCCACTTTGTATCAGTCCATCTTAGATGAGCTCAGGCCCAGCAAAGCTGACGGCGTTTCTGGGTGTTGTTGATAAACGGTTTTCGCCTTGCATACCAGAGTTTAAACTTGCACTTACAGATGTAGCGACCAACTGTAGTTACTGACAGTGGGTTTCTGAAGTGTTCCTGAGCCCATGTGGTGATATCCTTTACACACTGATGTCGCTTGTTGATGCAGTACGGCCTGAGGGATCGAAGGTCACTGGCTTAGCTGCTTACATGCAGTGATTTCTCCAGATTCTCTGAACCCTTTGATGATATTACGGACCGTAGATGGTGAAATCCCTAAATTCCTTGCAATAGCTGGTTGAGAAAGGTTTTTCTTAAACTGTTCAACAATTTGCTCACGCATTTGTTGACAAAGTGGTGACCCTCGCCCCGTCCTTGTTTGTGAATAACTGAGCATTGCATGGAATCTACGTTTATACCCAATCATGGCACCCACCTGTTCCCAATTTGCCTGTTCACCTGTGGGATGTTCCAAATAAGTGTTTGATGAGCATTCCTCAACTTTATCAGTATTTATTGCCACCTTCTTTGTCACGTGTTGCTGGCATCAAATTCTAAAGTTAATGATTATTTGCAAAAAAAAAAGTTTATCAGTTTGAACATAAAATATTTTGTCTTTGTAGCATAGTCAACTGAATATGGGTTGAAAATGATTTGCAAATCTAAGTATTCCGTTTATATTTACATCTAACACAATTTCCCAACTCATATGGAAACGGGGTTTGTACATATACATATAATACACAGAAACCCTTAAAAGATCAGGCCCAAAGACAGCACGGGTGTAATGCATACCTCCAGAGTTGGTGCGAGTGTAGACGGGCAGCTTTTTGGCTATTCTCCTCAAGATCTCCTGCTGAGACTCACCCCTGTCTTCACGCTCCAGCAACTCTTTTTCCGAGTAGGACAGGTGAAACTTTGTAGAACAAGACGCAAAGAAAACACGAGCTGTCACGTCCTGTCAGTGCTTGTTTGTTTTGTACTCTAGCATGTTAAAGACGTGCAGGAATATGTTGTTTAAGCGTGAAGAAAATATGGGCAGGGTTGTGTTTTTACTCACTTAAATGGAACAAATAACTATGATGCGAACAAACAAGTTTTGATTATTATTACAACCACCAAATCTGAGATGATTACCAGTATCATAAAGCGAAGCCTAATCCGCTAGGAAACTTTGCATTGTGACTTTGGAAAGTCCTCTAATTTTTAATGTGTGTGTCGTCACAGACTGCTGCATCATAGACTATTGCGCCTCGTGCGAGGTGGTATTAGTCCAAAAGCAGCACTCGCTCACACACTGAGGCTGCAACCTACCTACCTCTGGACTTCCCACAATGCCTCAACTCACGCTGTCAATAACAAAGCGCCGTCGCCTCACTCACCTCCTTCAGGGGGTTCATGGGATTGGTGAAGATAGTCTGCCAGTAAGCCCAAATAAACATGATGAAGATGACATGGTACAACAATAAGTATAAGACTGAAAAGAAGAGAAAATAAGAGAAAAATACAATCGATCATTCATTTGTCAAAATTGTGGTTACGAGTGAATTTTAAAGGCTTTTAGTCTTTTTTAGTGTTTTGCACTAGACAAATTAGTGTGGGCGTCTCGATGCACTTCCTATACCATACTGATATCAGAGTATTGGCCCATACCAATATTGATTAGATACGATATCAGCATGAGTCATACATACTTTTATGAGTTGGTAGTGTAGAATGTTCAATAAGGCTTGATTATGACTCAACTGTAAGTGGGGAAAAAAACAATAATTTGTTATTAACCGCCTGGAATGGATTTATGCAGTCATTCAATAAATTGAAGTGGAGTGGTAATTCATGACGCAGTGGGTTGACTGATGCAAACACGTTTGTTACTGGATACTGTCCAATATGCTTCTGCCTTGGACACTTAGTCTGTTTAAGTATAATTATTGAATACTTGTTTATTTATAAAGGTGTTGAAGACTGCAATATTGTTTAATTAAGGACTCTTATTACATATGTTTAGCTTGTGTGCTATTGTGTGCTTAGCTGTTGTGGAGCTGCTCACTCCTACACTGCAAAAACTGAAATCTAAGTACCGGTAAGATTAAATATCTCAAATAAGGGTGATATTTGCTTATTTTCTGTCTGATAAGATAATTCTTCTCACGAAGCAGATTTTATGTTAGAGTGTTTTACTTGTTTTGAGGGTTTTGGTCCTAAATTATCTCAGTAAGATGTTACAGCTTGTTGCTAAGATTTTATGACCTATATCAGACTACGGTATATCAAATTAAGGCCCGGTGGCCACATGCGGCCCGTTGAGCTTTTCAATCTGGCCCGCCGGACATTCCCAAATATTTTTTTTAGATCTTTAAGATGGAAAGTGTAGCTGCCATTATGATGTGCAGTCATGTTTTCTAATGACCGTAAGTCTTCAACTATACAAAGTATTTTAATGGTTGGAATCTGCACTTTGGGATGATATACCAGTTACTATGGTAATCTAATTAGTTACAATGGTAATCTAATTAGTTACTATGGTCATCTAATTTGTTACTATGGTAATCTACGTCACAGCAGCTCAGAAAAGGCACCAAGCAATGTGGGCGGGAAGCGTTTCCACAGATGCGGAAGGAGATTTTCACAACAAAGTTCTAAAGCTTAGTGATGTATCAGATGTATCAGATTGTCGGTGGGTTTATTTTGTACCCTTCGCGTTAATATTTCACTGTTTGTTGCATTTTTGTTGCGTTTCACTTGATTGTAAAATATGTCGATCAAAAGGGGGTGTGACGTTTATATTTTGTCAATATTCAGTGTTTTATCGTTCATAGAAATATTAAAAATTCCATTACGTTTTTTAAGGCGGTCTGTCATAACGTTTTTAGCACTCAATCAGACATTATTGTAAGGTTTTGTATTAGTGTTCCTAAAAATAGATATACCGGCCCCCAGACACATTTCTTTCTTTAAATGTGGCCCCCGAGTCAAAATAATTGCCCAGGCCTGACCTATATTGAGTAAAACATGCTTGAAACTAAAATATCAAGTGTTGCAAAGCTGTGTCGTCAACACTCACAAGTATAAAACTACTTTTTTTTAAAGTAATAATTTCTTATTTCAAGCATGAAAAAAAAAATCATGATTTTGACAAAATTGTGTCTCATAATTAAAACAGATGGCAGCCAAATGGACTTTGCTGATTTATTTTCATTGAAACAATAGAAAATAGGTACTCATATAGTAGTACAGTTGGCACAGTACAGTAAACGGACAGTTAATATTTAAACATTTAACATGTGACATTTCTAACAATTTTAAACAGAGATAGTTCATGCACATTCAGATAAATTCTTCAAAATTACAATTTAAAAAAATTTAGCCAGGGTTAGGGTTAGGGTTAGGGTTAGGGTTAGGGTTAATTTGACCCCCTTAACATGCTTCAAAACTCACCAAACTGGACACACACATCAGGACTGGCAAAAATTTCGATCTAATAAAAAAAAACCCAACCCCAAAACTCAAAATTGCGCTCTAGCGCCCCCTAGGAAGAAAACACAGACACAACTGCTCCTAGGAAGAAAACTCAGACAAAACTGCCTGTAACTTCCAGTAGGAATGTCTTAGAGACATGAAACAAAAACCTCTATGTAGGGCTCACTTACACCTACATTTCATATATTGACAACCCCCAGTAAAAATCAACAGGAAGTTTGCAATTCCCCCTTCAAAACAAAAGTTTTGTAAAAACCGGTCAGCTTTTTTCAAACATTATCTCCTCTGACCGCGTTTGTCGTGTCGGCTTCAAACTAGCACAGGAGAGAGATTGAACCCTTGTGATTAAAAAATGACCAAAGAGTTTTAATTACTGCTCCAATTTGGATTTTATGTGCCGTCAAGTCGGTCCCGTCCATCGCTGCTTGCAGCTTTCATTTTACTTGTTTTGGAAAGTCTTGACAAGCCAAATTTTCTTGTTCTATTGGCAGATAATTTTGCCTAGTTCAAATAAAATACCCCTAATTTTTGTATTTCTTTTTTTTGTTTTTGAACACTGACTTTTTGCAGTGTAGTAGCCCACAGCCTACCGTGTGTTACCTTACCTGCCATCGAGTGGGAGAGCATTTACTTGTTCTGTCTGTCACTCCAGAATATGTTGCTAACCAATAAGGAGAAATTAAATACTTGGATAACATTAATGTACCACAGCACAGTGGTTGGGAATCCCTGGTCTAAACACGCTGAAAAGGGAAAAGCCTTACAAGCAATACTGCGCTCCTATAAAGTATGGGAAATTAAATTCACAAATCCCACACATAGAAACATGCTCTGTAAGCCCCAGAAACATCGTTCAAAATGCGAGCCAAATGGAAAGCTGCCTACCTCCGAAACATTTTCCAAAGTCCAACTGGGACTTTATTGGAGTCAGTTCTTAGGTTTCTTTAAATATACAAGAATCATGGTAAAACTATAAACGATGAAATTGCTAAAACACCCAGGTGGAATAGTGTTCCCTATTAAGTATGTGGAGGAAGTCATGAAAAATATGTCAGGAGACAGACTGCAAGAAATGTTTTGATGTGAGTTGCAGCTGCACGGACGTCTCCCGACTGGAATCATCGCGTCGTCTGACGCTTGGAGATTAAATAATTCTTCTTGATTTCAGACAGTGTTATGAAACACTTACCCTTTTCCCACGTGTTTTCGATTGACACTGCAAAGAGAAAAAAAAATACATGTAAGGAGCAATTTGTATGTGTCAACTTAAATACACTAAACCCCATGCTTGTTTGCAAAAGACAACATTTGTTAAAAATATGAACATAATTGGTCCACATACTGTATATATATATATATATGCTTCAGATAAAATCACAGACTGGTGCACAGGGAGTACCTGACACACTTTTCTGCAAACAAGAATTAGCCAAGCATACAATAATTCATCATGAGCAATTAACCAGGATAACAATCTTACTCTTTCACGCACACACATGCTCTATGCAATGTAAGGATGTAAAACTGCAATGCATTATACTGAGGGGTGTTTCCAGTACTGTATTTCAGTTACCCTACTTAGCTGCACGAGAGTGTATTGGAAACGCCTGTCCGTAAGATGACTTACAGTTTAGTGTTTCCCAGAGGTGGGACCAAGTCATTGTTTTGCAAGTCACAAGTAAGTCTCAAGTCTTTGCCCTCAAGTCCGAGTCAAGTCCCGAGTCAAGACAGGCAAGCCCCGAGTCAAGTCCAAAGTCAAGACTGGAAAGTCTCAAGTCAAGTCCTAAGTCCTGCATTTTGAGTTTCGAGTCCTTTCAAGTCCTTTTAACCACAGACTAATATACTAACACAGATTGTGTATGCTTTTCAAACGCTGTATTTATTTATTAAAACAAGTGCATTTTAAATTGCAGGAAAGAAAATTGTGCTGACATTGCACTTTATAATAGCACTATTAACCAGTCATTTTAAACATTAACTCATTCCTTTACAGAACAAACACATTGAAAAATAAAGTTCAAATGTACTTATTTGTACAAAAGTGTTAACATTGAAAAAACATGACATATATGTGAACATAACAAAAAAGTTGTACTTTTTATATGTCAGGGCCCTATGCTGCGTTGCATTTGCAAAAGACCAAATTAGCCAAGAGTCTGTCAGTCATTTGTGCACGATGGGGGCGTAGTATGATGCCACCATGGCTGAAAACTCGCTCCACTGGAGCACTGGAGGCAGGCACTGCCAAGACTCTCATGGCCACTCGGAACAGTGAAGGAAGAGTCTTCATGTTCAATGCCCAGAACAAAAGGGGGAGAGAGTTGTTTTGGGTTGGTGCACTACTTGTAAGTGTATCTTGTGTTTTTTATGTTGATTTAATTAAAAAAAGAAAGAAAAAAAAAATTATTTCTTGTGCGGCCCGATACCAATCGATCCACGGACCAGTACCGGGCCGCGGCCCGGTGGTTGGGGACCACTGAGGTAAACAACCAACAGTATGTCAGAAAGCTAGCTAAAACGGTACACATATTCATAATATAGTATACATTTTAACTGACCTTTATTTTACTATTTTTGTCTTTTTTTAGGTGGCTAAAATACGCGGTGCTGCTGACCGCCGTCTAACGTTACGTGTGATATATTGACTAACGTAACCCTGCTTTAAAAAAATCACTGAACAAAAGTATGAATAAGGTAGTGAACTGCAACAGATTCCCGTGTTTGCAATAACGTTATAACGTTAGCAGTGAGTTTACAGCCTCACTGATTTAACTACACAGCAAATAAAAGTCACGTTACTTAGCCAATAAACGTTATCTTACATTCAAAACTTACCGTTCTTTGTGCAACTTCAAATGCTGGACGAAGTTGGAAGTTGTTGCCTCTCCATCAGTAATTTTCGAACCGCATGTGTTGCATACTGCAAACCGTTTTGTGTTGACCACCTCGTAATTTTTACACCCAAACAAAATTATTTTAGGTATCATTTTTTGTTCACTGGCGTGTGGTTTGGACATGTCTTCTTCGTTGGTTGTCCTGCAATTTGATTGGATGAATGCTGTGTGATGAAAACAAAGTAGATCTAATTTGATTGGCTGTTGTACTTAGACCACACCAGCTGACACACGCAACGCTGATAGACAAGTACACAATGAAAAATACGGAGCGCTCCCGAATAACTTTTTCATCTTTGGGTTTTGGGGAAAGTAGCAAGTCATGTCAAGTCATGTCAATTCAAAAGGCTCAAGTCCAAGTGAAGTCACAAGTCATTGATGTTAAAGTCTAAGTCGAGTTGCAAGTCTTTTTACATTTTGTCAAGTCGAGTCTAAAGTCATCAAATTCATGACTCGAGTCTGACTCGAGTCCAAGTCATGTGACTCGAGTCCACACCTCTGGTGTTTCTCATAGGACTGCAATCTATTAGTGGTGGGTTGTAGTTGTTAAAATTGCAGATTCAAACTCATTAGCAAAAAATGACAAAAAAAAAAACATGCATGGCAAGCAGATTAATTATGTTTTAAAGACAAATTAATGAAGAGTATCTACAGGGGTTTGATTAATAATTAACTGGCAGACCAGGTACCTACACTGCAAAAAGTCAGTGTTCAAAAACAAGAAAAAAAAATGCAAAAATGAGGGGTATTTTATTTGAACTAAGCAAAATTATCTGCGAATAGAACAAGAAAATTCGGCTTGTCAAGACTTTTCAAAACAAGTCAAATTAGCTAACCTCAATGAACCCAAAAATACCTTAAAATAAGTATATTCTCACTAATAACAAGTGCACTTTCCTTGGTAGAAAAACAAATGAGACCTTTTTGCTCAATATGTTGAAAAATATTCTTAAATTAAGTAAATGCTAGTGCCATTATCTTGACATAATGATATGCGATCGGCATCATGATTTTTTTTTTTCATGCATTAAGTAAGAAATTATTACTTTGAAAAAGTAGTTTTATACTTGAGTGTTGATGACACAGCTTTGCAACAGTTGATATTCTCGTTTTTAGCATGTTTTACTCAATATAGGTCATAAAATCTCAGCAACAAGCTGTAATATCTTACTGAGATAATCAAGGACCAAAACCCTTAAAACAAGTAAAACATTCTAACATAAAATCTGCGTAGTGAGAAGAATGATCTTATCAGACAGAAAATAAGCAAATATTCCCCTTATTTGAGATGTTTAATTTTACTTAGATTTCAGTTTTTGCAGTGTACTCAGGAATAATTTCGCCACACCTGGTGTGTGTGTGACAATCATTGGTACTTTAACTTTAACTTTAGGTACACTGTAGGATGTGTTTATGAACGAAGGCGAACAGGTAGCACCATGACCTGGGCCGAATAAATCAATGAATAGATCAATTAATCGAACGATAAATTAAACTAACCTGACAATAACTTTAATTGCCATGTCTATATTTGTTTTCTTTGTCTTTCGCTTTCATACAGGGTGCAAGAGTGTTCAACATTGCAGAGTTTTTTGGAAAGTGATAGCAACAACAACCAAAAAAGACAACAAAACAAACCATTCGACGCAGTTTTTTTTCATCGGGTGGAAATCATTCAATCAAAGTGTATTTATATAGCCCTAAATCACAAATGCCTCAAACGGGCTTCACAAACGGAAACGACATCCTCGGATCTGAGCCCACAACCAGGCAAGAAAAAAACTCAACCCAATGGGAACAATGAAAAACCTTGGAAGGGAGCGCACCACCCTGGGTGAGCGGTGCAATGGATGCACAGTGGATATGTTTAAAGGCCTACTGAAACCCGCTACTACCGACCACGCAGTCTGATAGTTTATATATCAATGATGAAATCTTAACATTGTAACACATGCCAATACGACCGGGCAGAGGTGGGTAGTAACGCGCTACATTTACTCCGTTACATTTACTTGAGTAACTTTTGGGATAAATTGTACTTGTAAGAGTAGTTTTAATGCAACATACTTTTACTTTTACTTGAGTATATTTATAGAGAAGAAACGCTACTTTTACTCCGCTACTTTTATCTACATTCAGCTCGGTACTCGCTACTAATTTTTATCGATCTGTTAATGCACGCTTTGTTTGTTTTGGTCTGTCAGACAGACCTCCATAGTGCCTGCGTTTCAACAAATACAGTCACTGGTGACGTTCACTTCGTTCCACCAATCAGATGCAGTCACTGGTGACGTTGGACCAATCAAACAGAGCCAGGGGTCACATGACCTGACTTAAACAAGTTGAAAAACGTATTAGGGTGTTACCATTTAGTGGTCAATTGTACGGAATATGTACTTCACTGTGCAATCTACTAATAAAAGTTCCAATCAATCAATCAAAAGTGTGAAGGAAAAAAGACCCTTTTTTATTTCAACCGTACATCCCGTCAAAAGCCCAAAGACTGACTGCACAGTTCCTGTCTTCACAATAAAAGTGCCGCTCTATCGCGCCTGCGCTTTCAAAATAAGAGTCTCCGAAAGCCAGCGCAAACAAGCTAGCAAGCCACGGAGTTTGCCGCCAATGTATTTCTTGTAAAGTGTATAAAAACGAATATGGAAGCTGGACAAATAAGATGCCAAAAACCAACCACTTTCATGTGGTATTAGACAGAAAGGAGGAACTTTTTTTCTCCTCCATTTGAAAACGTGGACGTTATCAGCACTACTGTCTGATTACAATCAATGCAAGTCATCAGAATCAGGTAATACACCAACTTATATTCTTGTCTTCATGAAAGAAAGGAATCTATATGTGTTAAACATGCATGCATATTCATTAAAACACCTTTAACATGTAAACAAAAACGGCAAAATAAATAAATATAAATTATATACTGTATATATCAATGTATGTATATATATATATATATATATGTGTATATATATATATGTGTGTGTGTGTGTGTGTGTATATATATATATATACATTATGTATATGTGTATATATATATATATATATATTTATATGTGTGTGTGTATATATATGTGTGTGTGTATTATTATATATATATATATATATATATATATATATATATATATATATATATATATGATATGTGTGTGTATGTTACTCATCAGTTACTCAGTACTTGAGTAGTTTTTTCACAACATACTTTTTACTTTTACTCAAGTAAATATTTGGGTGACTACTCCTTATTTTTACTTGAGTAATAAATCTCTAAAGTAACAGTACTCTTACTTGAGTACAATTTCTGGCTACTCTACCCACCTCTGCGGCCGGGTTAGTTTACTAAAGTGCAATTTTAAATTTCGCGCGAAATATCCTGCTGAAAACGTCTCGGTATGATGACGTCAGCGCGTGACGTCGCGGATTGTAGAGGACATTTTGGGACAGTATGGTGGCCAGCTATTAAGTCGTCTGTTTTCATCGCAAAATTCCACAGTATTCTGGACATCTGTGTTGGTGAATCTTTTGCAATTTGTTCAATGAACAATGGAGACAGCAAATAAGAAAGCTGTAGGTGGGAAGCGGTGTATTGCGGCCGACTTCAGCAACACAAACACGGCCGGTGTTTCATTGTTGACATTCCCGAAAGATGACAGTCAAGCTTTACCATTGGCCTGTGGAGAACTGGGACAACAGAGACTCTTACCAGGAGGACTTTGAGTTGGATACGCAGACACGGTACCGTGAGTACGCTTCCAAACATTTGATCGCTTGCCCGTACGTGCGTGCCGCTATGTGCATGTCACGTACGTAAGTTTGGGGACTTTGGGGAAATATATGTGCTGTATGAACTTTGGGGAGGTGAACGGTACTTTGGGCTGTGGGATTGAGTGTGTTGTGCAGGTGTTTGAGTTGTATTGGCGGGTTATATGGACGGGAGGGGGGAGGTGTTTGTTATGCAGTATTAATTTGTGGCATATTAAATATAAGCCTGGTTGTGTTGTGGCTAATAGAGTATATATGTCTTGTGTTTATTTACTGTTTTAGTCATTCCCAGCTGAATATCAGGTCCCACCCGCCTCTCACAGCATCTTCCCTATCTGAATCGCTCCCACTGCCCTCTAGTCCTTCACTCTCACTTTCCTCATCCACAAATCTTTCATCCTCGCTCAAATTAATGGGGAAATCGCCGCTTTCTCAGTCCGAATCGCTCTCGATGCTGGTGGCTATGATTGTAAACAATGTGCAGATGTGAGGAGCTCCACAACCTGTGACGTCACGCTACTCGTCTGCTACTTCCGGTACAGGCAAGGCTTTTTTATCAGCGACCAAATGTTGCGAACTTTATCGTCGATGTTCTCTACTAAATCCTTTCAGCAAAAATATGGCAATATCGCGAAATGATCAAGTATGACACATAGAATGGACCTGCTATCCCCGTTTGAATAAGAAAATCGCATTTCAGTAGGCCTTTAATAATGTGAGAGTCCAGTCTATAGGGAGGTCAGCAAATTATCCTCTTGCATGTACAAAAAATACAATATTTATTGAAGAGCAATTTTTGCTAAAATAGATTGAGAGACAATTATATTTTTGTTTACTTATTTGGGACGATTTAAAGTTATTGACCTTCCATTCACAATAGTAAAAAACCCAAATGATTAATAAAAGTTTTAAAGAGTTACTTGCATTATTAGTTTTTAATATCATGTTTACAATAGTACTTGATTTTGTCTCAAAATAATGCTAACAATAATACCATTTATTGTCAATAATTTGTGGGACAATATATCGTCTAGCAAAATGTGTTATCGGCCCAGGCCTCGTAGCACCATATCTGTCTGTGGTGGTCTAAATTTATTTGTGGTGGCCCCAAACCTGTAAACCATCCTGTTTCCCCAAGGAAAACTCCCTTTGAAGTATTGTTTTTCTTTTTCCCTAAAGGCTTTCCCATTCCTGTAATTGAAGTTTTTTTTTTTTTTTCTTTTAATCCCATCCTGTCCACTCCACAATACTCGAAGAAGTCCAGGCCAAAATGTCAGGGCTACAAAATAAAAGCATACCGATGAAATAACTTGGTTGCGCCACAGTATGCAATCGGGTCTTTACACCAGCACACCGACTGGTGAGTTATACGCTCTCATTAAAAAGCAAAAGTGTTCTTGTTTTAAGTATATACTTTGATAGGTACCAACCAAAATTCCATCTGTAAAATCAGACAGTGCCATATTTCTATACCCGTGTTGCTTGTGATGTCACGTCCAGTTGCAGACTCCAAATCGGCTTGAGCACTTGGCGAGGAAACAATCGCTCAAGCAGCACGCAGGGCCAAACTACCTCTAGATAATTTTCAATGCCAACAAAGCGAGTATGCCTGAAAAAAAACACTTGAATGGAAAGTAAGGCATCACTATTCCAAAATGCGCTAGCTTGATGCTAATTTACATTGACTTTGCCATAGACATGCTATCGATTATCATTAGCAATTTTACATGGCGATTTCAACCCCTTTTCAAATTTGGTATTGAAAACTACAACTTACATGCTTGTTACAATCAAACAGCTGGTGTGTATTATATATACTATACTTACAGTATAAATACTTTGTAGGGCTCAACATAAGACGACACTGATGGCAAAGACTAATTCCTGCCCAGGCAGCACGCTATATATATATATATATATACTACTGCCATCTAAGTCTTGGAATTGTAACTGCACGAAAAGCTTAGAATACTTTCAAATTGTACTCAGAAATGTAATAAGAAAACAAGTTAGCACAGTTATCAAAATCATCTCATTTTTAAATGTTACATTAAAAATGTTGATTGTATTATTTTTTATATTATATTTATTAACACACAGAAAAGTACCAAAAATCCGTACCGCTGAGTAATTGTAATCATTCCAATGTACCGGGAATTGGCACCGTATCAATTCTTCCCTAATTATACAGTATTACTCTCTATTTGTATGTTCTGTATGCACTTTGGTACATACATATATTTCCCGAGAGGTTTCTCATATTTTTAAATGCAAACGGGCAGGCCGCCACAAATAAATGAACGTACGGTTAACACTACGAGCAATGTTAAAATGAATATGTCAACAAAAAATGAATCATGTAGACAACTTTCTACAAACACAACATTCAACCCCATTAATGAAAACATCATAAAGCTTTATGAGTTTTACGGCATGATGCATTATCGTGACACCGACATGCAATAAACCTAAATAATATCGCTAAGAATAAAAAGTTTTTTTTTTGTGAACAATAACAAACTTTTTTGCGGAAAATTAGAGAAACTTGTATAGAAAAGTAAGGGAATTTTGCAAGAAATAATAACCTTTTTAACAGAAAATAAGGGACATCAATTATTTTGCGAGAACATTTCCATTAATTTCCATAAAATGTCCCTCATTTTTTGTAAAAATGTATCTTATTTTCCTTAAAAATGGTCCTTATTTCCCTAAAATGCCTCTTACTTACCATTAAGATGTCCCTTATTTTGTGTAAAAAATGTCCCTTGTTTTCCACAAAATGTCGCTTATTTTGCGTAAAAATGCACCTTATTTTCCATTAAATTGTCCTTATCTTCCGTAAAATGTCCCTTATTTTATATAAAATATATATTATATATTAAATATTTATATAAAACCCTACTGTGCAATATTACCCTTCGAGTGCAATACGTCTGATTGTTATTTATTACTCTGGTACTCTTGTCTTGTTCTGTATATTGTACAGTATTTTGTATTTCTATAGTGTTTTGTATATTGTGCAGGATTGCTTATTATTCTTATTGGATAGTAGCCTGTTTATTTCAATTGTTAGTTTTTTTCTTATTGCCTGTTGTGTGATTTTTATTTTATTTTAATATTTATTTATTTTTACCCCATATTTGTTTCCACTACCGCACCTTAAATTGGAGTCCTTAATCTCGTTATATGCAAATATAATGACAATAAAGTCTATTCTATTCTATTCTATTCCATAAAAATGTTCCTTATTTTCAGAGACATTTTCTGTGAAAAAAATTTCTTTTCCATAAAAATGACCCTTATTTTGCGTAGAAAATGGCCATTATTTTTCATAAAATGTACCTTATTCTCCATAAAAATGTTTTTTTATTTTTATAAAATGCCCCATATTATGTTTATATGTGTTGGCCCTGAGATGAGGTGGCGACTTATCCAGGGTGTACCCCGCCTTCCGCCCGAATGCAGCTGAGATAGGCTCCAGCACCCCCCGCCACCCCAAAAGGGACAAGCGGTAGAAAATGGATGGAATATTGATAAAGCTTGTATGGTGATACTGTACCAACACGTCCGACATCATGGTTATTTGCATCGATTTCCACAATCTGCAAAGCGATGGTCCGAGTGTTCAAAGGCAGATGTTGGTTGCATTAAAAGAAAGTGGGTCAACCTCAGATTGCTTGAGGTGAATTATATAAACCCGACAATGGGATTAACTGAGCTGCTGAAAGAGTGTCAGCTGACACGATTTACACACAACTGTCTCTGTGTGCGTCTGCAGAGCACATGCTTTGTAGCCTCTGTCCCGCGTCTCATCGCGCTGCCCCCTGTGACTCCAGTCAGACTGCTGTGGCCATGTTTTAAAGAATGTTCCTCACAAGTCTTATATTGATTCTAGGGCACGCCGCTCTCCTGTTTAAGTCAAGCTTGAGACTCTGTTCGGACTCGAAACATGTTCAAAGCATTTTATTAGTTCGACTTACAGACAGTGCGAGCACCCTTTAAGAAAAAAGGAGAAAAAATAATGAAAAAAGGAGGAACATTTCTATGCCACACCAGCACCGCGGGCACATTTTGAAAATCGAGACTAAATTACCTGCAATTAGGTGCATTTCTACACTTTATTTTACCTTTAGATTTATTATCATCTACCAACCTCTTTTAAAGTTAAAGTTAAACCAATGATTGTCAGACACACACTAGATGTGGTGAAATTCGTCCTCTGCATTTGATCCATCCCCTTGTTCACCCCCCTGGGAGGTGAGGGGAGCTGTGAGCAGCAGCGGTGGCCACGCCCGGGAATCATTTTGGTGATTTAACCCCCAATTCTAACCTTTGATGCTGAGAGCCAAGCAGGGAGGTAATAGGTCCCATTTTTATAGTCTATGGTATGACTCGGCCTACCGATCTCAGGGCGGACACTCTAACCACAAAGGCCATTTTGGCTGTCCTTTTGACACTTACGTGTAATGTAACACTGATGTTTTTTGTTTTTTTCCTAGATCATTTACTACCATTATTATCATTAAAAATTCTATAACATGCATGCAAAGAACTCAGAAAACGTTTCCCATTTGGCGACTCTACTCTGTAGCCACGCCCTCCTCGGGTAATATATGACCGGTGTTGTGACCTCTGTGTACATTCAAAAATAGACCTTCTTGCTGGCTACTAATGAATACTCTAGAACTACAACTGGTTCGGAACTAACATTGTTCGGATTTAAATCATCCAAATATGATTAGCAGCAAAGTAGGAAGCCATCAACGATGTGGCCCAGACAGCGAACGCAGGCGACAACAAGTAAGATAGCTAGATGATGCTAACTGTGCTAAGTAGCGAGCTTGTTTTGGCAGAAAAGTGATATTTTGACGCGAAAATTTATGTTTAAAAATGCGGATTTCCACTTTTTCACATGCCTGAATTTACGATATATGTTTATTACTCACTTGTGTCTGGATCCTAAAATTCATTGTTCAGAAGCACAACATAGTGCAAACAAGACAAAAACCACCATAATATTATGGTACTAAGATGGTTGTAAATCCTTAAAGGAATGTTTCTGTATATGCAGTGGTTTAGTGATTCCCAACCACTGTGCTGCGTCTAATTCTACTTATTTAGCCAGAATATTCAAATGTATTTATTTTTTTCATCTGTATCTAGGGCTGCTCGATTAAACCCATTCGTTTGATTATATAAAAAAAAGCTTTGATTTATAATCTGTTGCTTCGATTATTTGTTACATCAGTGTAAGTAATAAAAATGGTGAAAATACAGACAATATACATACATATACATATATATGTACTATGTATATACATATACATATATATATATATATATATATATATATATATATATATATATATATATATATATATATATATATATATATATATATGTATGTATATATATGTATATACATAAATAAATGCACACACACATATATATATACATACACATATATATATATATACACATTATATACATACACATATACATACACACATATATATATATATATATGTATATATACATACATACACATATACATACACACATATATACATATATATATATATATATATATATATATATATATATATATAGTCGAGGTTTTTGTGGTTTATCCGTTATACAGTGCCCAATACCGGGGAAAAACACAAAGGCTATTTCATCCCTACAAGCCTGTTTTGCAGGTTTCCCTGCTCTTCGGGGGATTGTATTGAATCAAATCAATCAATAATCAATCAAATCCACTGAAGAGCAGGGAAACCTGCAAAACAGGCTTGTAGGGATGAAATAGCCTCTGTGTTTTCTTCCTGACCTAAAGTATACATATATATATATATATATATATATGTATTTATATATGATATGTATGTATTGCCATGAGGTGGCGACTTGTCCAGGGTGCACCCTGCCTTCCGCTGGGATAGGCTCCAGCCCCCTCGCGACCCCGACAGGGACAAGTGAATAAAGCCAATAAAATCCCCTGACGAGAAGGGAAACCAGCGAAACAGGCTTGTAGGGATGATTTAGCCTGTGTTTTTCCTGACCTAACGTAAATACATATATATATATATATATATATATATATATATATATATATATATATATATATATATATATATGAGATGGCGACTTGTCCAGGGTGTACGCCGCCTTCCGCCCGATTGTAACTGAGATAGGCTCCAGCATCCCCCGCGACCCCAAAGGGAATAAGCGGTAGAAAATTGATGGATGGATATACATATATATATATATATATATATATATATATATATATATATATATATATATATATTTATTTACGTTAGGTCAGGAAAAACACAGAGGCTAAATCATCCCTACAAGCCTGTTTTGCAGGTTTCCCTGCTCTTCAGGGGATTAAAAATTATAAAAATGGATATTTATTTATTTATATATGTATGTATTGCCATGAGGTGGCGACTTGTCCAGGGTGCCCCCTGGCCATCCCGACGGGGACAAGTAGTATAAAACGGTTGGATGGAGTTTCAAATTAATATTGGCTATTTAATTTTCCTTCCAATACTTCTTAGTAATGTAATTGCCCTTATGACGACGCTGAAGCCACCTGTTGCCATTCACAAATAATTCACTTTCACATATTGAAATGTAAAATGCGTGCTGAATAAAAGTTGGCAATCACGGCTGTCGTGCGTGACGTAGTCAACTACTTCATCCTATCACAACATAAACACCGCTATGCTCAAAAGGTGTGTGCATTTCAAAAATGGTGACTCAAACCATGTGAGTGACAGGTGTCACACATACTGCACCTGGCCATATGACACTCATCAGTCATACATACATTGTGCAAAAATAATAGCAACCCCCCCTTACGTACACGCAGTGACCAGACATGTGTCGTCTTACCCAAACAAAGCTGCACAACATAGGCGTAGTAGGACCAAGCCACTATGAGGGCGATGAACAGGACGGGGATCCAGTAGAAAACTCTCCTGCAGCCCCATTTGACATTCCGCGAGCCCGACGGTGCCATCGTCTAGGAGCGGATCATAGCCAGTGCGCGTTCACGTCCGCGTGTTTACGCGCCTAAGTGTGCGTGCGCGCGCGTCTCGGTGTCTCCCTGCCCCAAACGCATCGTCTTTCATCTCCACGCACCATGTGACGCCGCGGCGTGCTCACACGCGCCACACTACAACACCACCAGGAGCTCCGCCCCCCCACCCTTCCCCGCCGGTTGCCATGGCGGCCGCAGGATGCTGCAACGCTGGCACATTTTCCCCCACCTGAACCGGATGGGTTCACTGGGTTCATGTGGGCGGCAGCCAGCCCGGTGGACACGCAGTCACGCACGCCGTGTCAGCCCACGGCGATGTAATATTCATAAGGCAAGGAACGCTCCAAATCATTCTTGTATAAAAAGGTGAGCGCGTTCGTGGGAAACTTTTTGTGCGTCGCAACACTGGTTTACTAATGCATGTCTTCTCCCGCCCCCGCGTGGTTGAAATGTGTATTACAAGGATTGACAGTGCAGAAAATGAATGGACGAGTGTTCCATGCGGGGAGTCACTCCTTGACAGTGTTGGGTTAGTTACTGAAAACTAGTAACTAGTTACTGGTTACTTTGTTTCAAAAGTAACTCAGTTACTTACACCAAAAAGTAATGCGTTACTGTGAAAAGTAACTATTTAGTTACTTATTTGTTTTCCCTTTTTTTTAAAGGGGAACATTATCACAATTTCAGAAGGGTTAAAACCATTAAAAATGAGTTCCCAGTGGCTTATTTTATTTTTCGAAGTTTTTTTCAAAATTTTACCCATCACGCAATATCCCTAAAAAAAGCTTCAAAGTGCCTGATTTTAACCATCGTTATATACACCCGTCCATTTTGCTGTGACGTCACACAGTGATGCCAATACAAACAAACAGTAAGGTATAGCGACATTAGCTCGGATTCAGACTCGGATTTCAGCGGCTTAACACTGTCTGATAAGATAATTACTAACAACTATGAACTAGGTTTACAGCATATGAAACACATTTGGCAACAACATGCACTTTGAGAGTGCAGACAGCCCATTTCAGGCGCGCTAAGAACATATATTTTTCCACGATTTCAGCACTCAGGTTAACCATACCTAAATAGACACAAAATACTGCATTACACAAGACTACCCGAATGTACTCGAATGATTGAAAAAAATAAATGTTTTTAAGCTAAATTATTGGTAAACACAGTTTATGCATAATAATTTACGTAAAACCGCGAGTAATGAATAAAGTTTTCATCAATTTCATCAAATATATGGTCTTTTTTTCTGCAACATCAAGGTATATATTGACGCTTACATAGGTCTGGTGATAATGTTCCCCCTTAAGGCTCCCATTAATGCCCTTTTAGCCTTCATTTCAGTACTGTTATTGCACTGGAGAATAATACAATCTGTTGATCAACTTGACATGCATTTGCATCACTGAACTCTGCTAAGCAATGTGGTCTACATACAACACACAAAGACAAAGATATGTTTCAAAGGGCCAATTTATTTCAGGCCAGAACAAATTGACGAAACTATTTTAAATAGCTGCAACATAATGGCACTTTAACTTTAACTTTAAGTAGATAGGATCTTTGATCCAAGACACAACTTACATTTAACTAAAATGTTATTTTATTTGTGCTTGACAAAAGAAAAGTATTGAGAATGTCTCCATGTTAAGAAACTCAACTTCTGGCTTCGCCAGCATGTCTTGTTAGTTGTTATGAGAGTACCGTATGTGTGTGTGTGTGTGTGTGGCCCTTTAAGATATGACAGCATGTGAAGTGAGTGACGTCAGTGAGTGAGTGGGCGACAGAGGGACCGGCGACAGTGAGTGCGTGCAGGTGCTCAAGCTTGGTGGATGGCTGCGTCCAATAAAGTCACAAAGTTGCAACAAACCGCCGGCCTCGTCATTCGCCCTCAGCTGTAAAGACCCACTCCCGGGTAAAGTGAAGGTTGCTAGCCCCGAAGTACATAGGCCCTGGAGGAACGTCTCCCCTGCGCCCCTCAACTTCGGTATGGGAGTCCCCCCGACCCCCGCCCACAGAAAGGACGCCTTTTCTTTTCCACTCCAATAAAACACACTCAGATCTTCTGTTTCTAGCCGATACTACATAAAAAATAACGCAGTAACGCATCATGTAGTAATGGTAACGGAGTTACTGAATATAAAAAAGAACACGTTATATTACTAGTTACCGCCGAAACTAACGGCGTTACAGTTCCAACACTGCTCTTTGACTTCTTGTTATAGACCAAGGGTCAGCAACCCAAAACGTTGAAAGAGCCATACTGGATCAAAAAAAAAAAAAAAAAAATCTGTCTGGAGCTGCTAAAAATTAAAAGCCTTATATAAGTGTTATAATGAAGGCAACACATTGATTGATTGATTGAACCTTTTATTAGTAGATTGCACAGTGAAGTACATATTCCGTACAATTGACCACTAAATGGTAACACCCAAATAAGTTATTCAACTTGTTTAAGTCGGGGTCCACGTTAATCAATTCATGATACAGATATATACTATCAGCATAATACAGTCATCACACAAGTTAATCATCAGAGTATATACATTGAATTATTTACATTATTTACAATCCGGGAGGTGGGATGTGGACGGGGTTGGGGCGGGGGTGGGGGTTAGGTTTGGTTGATATCAGCACTTCAGTCATCAACAATTATATCATCTGAAAAATGGACATTGTAACAGTGTAGGTCTGACTTGGTAGGATATGTACAGCGAGCAGTGAACCTAGTGAGCTCAGAAAGCATAAGAACAAGTACCGTATTTTTCGGACTATAAGTCGCAGTTTTTTTCATAGTTTGGTGCGACTTATACTCAGGAGCGACTTATGTGTGAAATTATTAACACATTACCGTAAAATATCAAATCATATTATTTAGCTCATTCACGTAAGGGACTAGACATATAAGATTTCATGGGATTTAGCGATTAGGAGTGACAGATTGTTTGGTAAACGTATAGCATGTTCTATATGTTATAGTTATTTGAATGACTCTTACCATAATATGTTACATTAACATACCAGGCACGTTCTCAGTTGGTTATTTATGCGTCATATAACGTACACTTATTCAGCCTGTTGTTCACTATTCTTTATTTATTTTAAATTGCCTTTCAAATGTCTATTCTTGATGTTGGGTTTTATCAAATAAATTTCCCCCAAAAATGCGACTTATATATGTTTTTTCCTTCTTTATTATGCGCTTTCGGCCGGTGCGACTTATACTCCGGAGCGACTTATACTCCGAAAAATACGGTACTTAAAGGACAAAAACGTTAGTCATTATCACCTTAGAGTTTAACAACAATAAAATGGGGAAAATAGAGCAAAAAGGCACAACGTAAAGAGAAATGTTTATGTCTTTGGAATATTGAATTGTATATTTTTTTTTTTTTTTTTTTTTTTTTTTACAGAATTAGAGAAATATATAACAAATGGCCCCTCCATATGTAAAAGTTTGGACTCTCTTGGACAAATGGGGAATTGGAAGGCAGCACGATGCAGTTTTCATGTTGTCATCATGCTTGTGGGTTTTCTCACAGTCTGAAAACATGCAGACTCTAAATTGTATTATGAATGTGAGTGTGAAAGACCGTATGTCTATCATCAGTCCTTCCAGGATTGTATATGATTTTTTTGTGTGTGATTGTGGCGGCCAAAAATGGTCTTTTTCAAAAAGTTGCAATGTTTTTAGGCACATTTTTGATTACACTTGTGATTTTATGAATTTGTTATCTATGTTTTAAGTGTTCTTTGTAACCTTAACCTCAAACAGCACAGGATTTCATCAAATACTGGATTGATGTTTTACTCATTTTGTACCACACAGACTTAAAAGTGGACACAAGATGGCTCATGAACACCGTAAGCCAGGGGTCTCAAACTCAATTTACCTGGGGGCCACTGGATGCAGAAACTGGGTGATTTCTTAAAAAAAATCTAACATGCACTTTTTAATGAATTCACCTTCTTTGAATGGCTATCCGCCCCAGCAACATACTTGCCAACCCTCCCGATTTTTCCGGGAGACTCCCGAATTTCAGTGCCCCTCCCGACAATCTCCCGGGGCAACCATTCCCCCGAATTTGTCCCGATTTTCACCCGGACAACAATATTAAGGGCGTGCCATGATAGCACTGCCTTTAGCGTCCTCTATAACCTGTCGTCGCGTCCGCTTTTTCACCATACAAACAGCGTGCCGGCCCAGTCACATGTTGTATGAGGCTTCTGCAGACGCATGTAAGTGAGTGCAAGGCATACTTGATCAACAGCCATACATGTCACACTGAGGGTGGCCGTATAAACAACTTTATCACTGTTACAAATATGCGCCACACTGTGAACCCACACCAAACAAGAATGACAAACACATTTCGGGAGAATATCCGCACCGTAAGACAACATAAACACAACAGAACAAATACCCAGAATCCCTTGCAGCCCTAACTCTTCTGGGCTGCAATATACTCCCCCGCTACCACCAAACCCCGCCCCCCCCAACCCCGCCCACCTCAACCGACGCACGGAGGGGAGGGTTGATGTGTGGGGCCGCAGGGTTGGGGGGGGCGGGGTTTGGTGAAAGCCAAATACAACATGCGACTGGGCTGGCACGCTGTTTGTACAGGTTGTAGAGGGCGCTAAAGGCAGTGACATCACGGCACGCCCTTAATATTGTTGTTTGGGTGAAGACATTCGAGAGAATGGTTGCCCTGAAATTCGGGAGTCTCCCAGAAAAATCGGGAGGGTTGGCAAGTATGACGCTGTCAAGCGCCATTCATATAAAACTTGCGGGCCGCACTAACATAAAATTTTCATATTAAGGTGCGGGCCGCAAAATAACGTCTCGCGGGCCGCAATTGGCCCGTGGGCCGCGTGTCTGAGACCCCTGCCGTAAGCCATTGGTGACCAGGAAAGACAAAGTGGATAATGGAAGTGTGCTTACCTTAGAAGTGAAGAATACTCTGGATCCGTCTGGAAAGGGTATCCTACCAACATGAGAGGTAATCATGAGTGTAAAAAATGACCTCTTTGTGGAGCTCGTATGCTCTTCCTGCACAGGTCCTATGGTTTTCTACCACAGTCCAAAAACATGCATCTTAGGACATTGTAATTTCCATACAATTGTTTGTCTATCTATAAAATATGTGCCCTGGCGATCAGTCAGCTGGGATAGTCTACAGCCTCACCCAGAACCCTAATGAAGACAAACAGTATAAGTAATAGATTAATTCTGAGATACAGTTTAGTCCCTAAACTGTATCTCAGAATTAAAAGCCCTGAACTCTAGGGCTTTTCTTTCTGCTCACAGTCCCTTCTCCTGTCAAGTGGAACAGATATTGTTTAAATTATTTATCGCTTTTCTTAAATTAAGTTAGGCCTTGAAGTATGCAGGCTCCATGGAGTTAGGCTTTTATTAACTACTCTTCGGGGGTTGGCTATAATTTATATTTAGCTACAAGAGGAAGGAACCGGGTATCAAAATGTGCTAAAACGCTAATAAATTATTATGAACCACTGTAACTGGAGGCAGTCTGCAATCAATACAATAAGCTTACTATTTCTAATTGTCTGTCAGGTTGATTGATCTACTTTTCTGAATAATTGTATGGTAGGGTTTGTTTTGGACATGGTTGATAAGTTACATGATTACATTTAAAACATTCAACGTTTCTAAAAAGGAGTAGGCAGAAACCTAATCCTACCCCTTCTCCATGTCTATTATAGAAAATATCATTCATGCCATATTTTTTAACACATGTATGTTCCATGAACTCTGCTTTTTTCTCACTTCTCCGGTTAACTATAGAACTACAGGAAAATCCATCCATCCATCCATCTTCTTCCGCTTATCCGAGGTCGGGTCGCGGGGTCAGCAGCCTAAGCAGGGAAGCCCAGACTTCCCTCTCCCCAGCCACTTCGTCCAGCTCTTCCCGTGGGACCCCGAGGCGTTCCCAGGCCAGCCGGGAGACATAGTCTTCCCAACGTGTCCTGGGTCTTCCCCGCGGCCTCCTACCGGTCGGACGTGCCCTAAACACCTCCCTAGGGAGGCGCTCGGGTGGCATCCTGACCAGATGCCCGAACCACCTCATCTGGCTCCTCTCGATGTGGAGGAGCAGCGGCTTTACTTTGAGCTCCCCCCGGATGGCAGAGCTTCTCACCCTATCTCTAAGGGAGAGCCCCGCCACCCGGCGGAGGAAACTCATTTCGGCCGCTTGTACCCGTGATCTTGTCCTTTCGGTCATAACCCAAAGCTCATGACCATAGGTGAGGATGGGAACGTAGATCGACCGGTAAATTGAGAGCTTTGCCTTCCGGCTCAGCTCCTTCTTCACCACAACGGATCGATACAGCGTCCGCATTACTGAAGACGCCGCACCGATCCGCCTGTCGATCTCACGATCCACTCTTCCCTCACTCGTGAACAAGACTCCGAGGTACTTGAACTCCTCCACTTGGGGCAAGATCTCCTCCCCAACCCGGAGATGGCACTCCACCCTTTTCCGGGCGAGAACCATGGACTCGGACTTGGAGGTGCTGATTCTCATCCCAGTCGCTTCACACTCGGCTGCGAACCGATCCAGCGAGAGCTGAAGATCCTGGCCAGATGAAGCCATCAGGACCACATTATCTGCAAAAAGCAGAGACCTAATCCTGCAGCCACCAAACCAGATCCCCTCAATGCCTTGACTGCGCCTAGAAATTCTGTCCATAAAAGTTATGAACAGAATCGGTGACAAAGGGCAGCCTTGGCGGAGTCCAACCCTCACTGGAAACGTGTCAAACTTACTGCCGGCAATGCGGACCAAGCTCTGGCACTGAGCATACAGGGAGCGGACTGCCACAATCAGACAGTCCGACACCCCATACTCCCCGAGCACTCCCCACAGGACTTCCCGAGGGACACGGTCGAATGCCTTCTCCAAGTCCACAAAACACATGTAGACTGGTTGGGCAAACTCCCATGCACCCTCAAGGACCCTGCCGAGAGTATAGAGCTGGTCCACAGTTCCACGACCAGGACGAAAACCACACTGTTCCTCCTGAATCCGAGGTTCGACTATCCGGCGAAGCCTCCTCTCCAGTACACCCGAATAGACCTTACCGGGAAGGCTGAGGAGTGTGATCCCACGATAGTTAGAACACACTCTCCGGTTCCCCTTCTTAAAGAGAGGAACCACCACCCCGGTCTGCCAATCCAGAGGCACCTCCCCCGATTTCCACGCGATGCTGCAGAGTCTTGTCAACCAAGACAGCCCCACAGCATCCAGAGCCTTAAGGAACTCCGGGTGGCTCTCATCCACCCCCGGGGACTTGCCACCGAGGAGCTTTTTAACTACTTCAGCAACCTCAGCCCCAGAAATAGGAGAGCCCACCACAGATTCCCCAGGCACTGCTTCCTCATAGGAAGACGTGTTGGTGGGATTGAGGAGGTCTTCGAAGTATTCCCTCCACCGATCCACAACATCCGCAGTCGAGGTCAGCAGAACACCATCCTCGCCATACACGGTGTTGATAGTGCAGTGCTTCCCCTTCCTGAGGCGGCAGATGGTGGTCCAGAATTGCTTCGAAGCCGTCCGGAAGTCGTTTTCCATGGCCTCACCGAACTCCTCCCATGTCCGAGTTTTTGCCTCTGCGACCGCTGAAGCCGCACACCGCTTGGCCTGTCGGTACCTGTCCGCTGCCTCAGGAGTCCTATGAGCCAAAAGAACCCAATAGGACTCCTTCTTCAGCTTGACGGCATCCCTCACCGCCGGTGTCCACCAACGGGTTCTAGGATTACCGCCACGACAGGCACCAACTACCTTGCGGCCACAGCTCCAATCAGCCGCCTCGACAATAGAGGCGCGGAACATGGTCCATTCGGACTCAATGTCCAGTACCTCCCTCGTGACATGTTCAAAGTTCTTCCGGAGGTGGGAATTGAAACTCTCTCTGACAGGAGACTCTGCCAGACGTTCCCAGCAAACCCTCACAATGCGTTTGGGCCTGCCAGGTCTGTCCGGCATCCTCCCCCACCATCGCAGCCAACTCACCACCAGGTGGTGATCGGTAGAAAGCTCCGCCCCTCTCTTCACCCGAGTGTCCAAAACATGAGGCCGCAAATGCGATGACACAACTACAAAGTCAATCATGGAACTGCGGCCTAGGGTGTCCTGGTGCCAAGTGCACATATGGACACCCTTATGCTTGAACATGGTGTTCGTTATGGACAATCTGTGACGGGCACAAAAGTCCAACAACAAAACACCGCTCGGGTTCAGATCCGGGCAGCCATTCTTCCCAATCACGCCTCTCCAGGTTTCACTGTCGCTGCCAACATGAGCATTGAAGTCCCCCAGTAGAACGAGGGAATCACCCGGGGAAGCACTCTCAAGTACTCCCTCGAGTGAATCCAAAAAGGGTGGGTACTCTGAGCTGCGGTTTGGCGCGTATGCGCAAACCACAGTCAGGACCCGTTCCCCCACCCGAAGGCGGAGGGAAGCTACCCTCTCGTCCACCGGGTTGAACTCCAATGTGCAGGCTCTGAGCCGGGGGGAAACAAGAATTGCCACCCCAGCCAGTCGCCTCTCACTGCCGGCAACGCCAGAGTGGAAGAGAGTCCAGCCCCTCTCGAGAGAACTGGTTCCAGAGCCCTTGCTGTGCGTCGAAGTGAGTCCGACTATATCTAGCCGGAACTTCTCCACCTCGCGCACTAGCTCAGGCTCCTTCCCCCCCAGCGAGGTGACGTTCCACGTCCCAAGAGCTAGCTTCTATAGCCGAGGATCGGACCGCCAAGTGCCCTGCCTTCGGCTGCCGCCCAGCTCACATCGCACCCGACCTCTATGACCCCTGCTATGGGTGGTGAGCCCATTGGAGGGGGGACCCACGTTGCCTCTTCGGGCTGTGCCCGGCCGGGCCCCATGGGGACAGGCCCGGCCACCAGGCGCTCGTCATCGTGCCCCACCTCCGGGCCTGGCTCCAGAGGGGGGCCCCGGTGACCCGCGTCCGGGCGAGGGAAATCTGGGTTCCTTGTCAGTGTTCCTCATAGAGATCTTCGAGCTGCTCTTTGTCTGATCCCTCACCTAGGACCAGTTTGCCTTGGGAGACCCTACCAGGGGGCATAGAAGCCCCCGGACAACATAGCTCCTAGGATCATTGGGACACGCAAACTCCTCTACCATGTTAAGGTGGCAGCTCAGAGAGGAGTACAGGAAAATACTCCACTTAATCCAGAGCCAGAGTCGTGTATAAAGAGAGTATGGCCAACTCGGTTTCAGGCAATCTCCTCAATGATTGGTCAAAAGGCACTCAAGTGACTACAGGGCGCCATGACTGCTACCAACTTTGGAGCTGATGCTTTGTGTTTGCGGCGCTTCCTTGTTAGTTTTGTCAGCGTGTAATAAAATGCCCTGTTGTGCAGCAATGGGCTCTTCCACACCTGAGAATTGTGGAAAGCTTTTACATGGCTTTCCCCACAACCCAGAAAGAAGACAAATATGGGAAGTGAAAGTTCGCCACCACTTGTGCGAGGTAAACACGCCGTCTGCGTTTTGTTCAGGAGAGAACACGCAGAAGCTAATACAAATAATTACAAATTAAAGAGATGGTTTGACAAAAACAGACTACCTTTGAAACTCAGTAAAACTAAAATAATGCTATTTGGTAACAGCAGAAGAGAAAGTCAAACACAAATACAAATAGACGGACATTGAACGAGTAAAAGAAACAACATTTTGGGTGTAATGAAATATGACAAAATTAACTGAAAATCTCATTAAAAATACAACATAAAGCGGCAAAAATGTGTCAATAATAAATAAAGCAAAGTAATTTCTGGACCAAAAGTCTCTCCATGACTTTGTGTTACCATATTTGAGTTATTGTTCAGAAATATAGGGAAATAACTACAAAAGTACACGTAATCACTTAGCATGTTACGAAAAGGAAAGATCAGTTATAATAATACATAAATAGTAATACGTAGTGATTACCAATACATTGGAGTCAGACACCACAGTTGACACATAAGTCACAATTTCTCTGTGATTGTTGGTCCAAAATAAATGAAAATGTTGGCAAAATGAGAGTAATAAGTATAAATGTGAAGTTAATTATATTTACATAGCACTTTTCTCTAGTGACTCAAAGCGCTTTTACATAGTGAAACCCAATATCTAAGTTACATTTAAACCGGTGTGGGTGGCACTGGGAGCAAGTGGGTAAAGTGTCTTGCCCAAGGATTGAACCTGGAACCAGGCCCGGCCCTAACCAATCTGGCGCCCTAGGCAAGATTTTAGATGGCGCCCCCCCACATCGGCAGTGAACTGTATATACTCACAAGAAACCAAATAGCTTTGTCTTTGACCTTTTTTTTACTTAAAGAAAGCAAATTAACAATCAGAATAGTTAACAAGATAAAAAAAATATGAATAAATAAATGAATGCAAAAAATAAAAAATGAATATATGAAATACAATATTTTTTACATACATATTGCTTAATTAACATTAATGATGTGCACTTTAACAACTAGGCTTACAACTATACCTAATGGGTGGAAAAGTGACTATTACCTGCAGGGCAAACATTAGCTAACCAGAAGGCAATAACAATGTAAACAAAAAATACCTGCTTAAAAGATCTAATACAAATGTCCCTGAGGAATGTAAGGTGGGAGTACTGTAATTACCTAACGTTACATTATTATTTTCCATAACAATTTAGCCCCCTCCACAATATTAACCCGACGTTAAAACAGAACTAGCTATTTATTGATTAGCAATTGCCGAATCATGTAACATTAGCTTAATGCTAAAAAGCCAGGTTACTATCACATTCTGTAACAGACAAATAATTTCATGTAGGCTAACGTTACCTACCTGCTACCTCTGTCTTTTTCTCGTTTCTCCTCCTCTTCTTTTCTCTTTTTTCTTCCCTGGGCACCTGACAGTTTTGGCCGTTTTGACATCTTGTGTTGATTTTTTGATGTGGTGACGTCCAAAAAGAGTCTTGATACGGGAAGGGAGGGGGCGCACCGGGTGAAGGGGGGGGGGGGGGTTGTAATGTTGTAACAAATAATATTTCTATTATATAGGCTTTACTTTGCATTTTAATTAACGTGGCATTATTTTTTGTATTTAGAAATAATAGTACCGACTTTTTTTTTTTTTCTCCAACATTTGTGGCACTGGCGTGGCGCCCCCTGATGGACGGCGCCCTTAGCATTTGCCTATACGGCCTATGCCACGGGCCGGCCCTGCCTGGAACCCTCAAGTTGCTGGCACGGCCACTCTACCAACCGAGCTATACCGCCCAATAAGTTATTTTTGGGTCGTTCTGTGTATTTGTTTACGTTTTTTGCGTCTTAAAGTGTCTGCTGGTCACGAAACTCTGCAGGAATGTAGCAGCAGAGTGCGCCAAATACAGTTGCAAAATTATACTTTTACGAAATAAAAGCATGTTTTATTGCAAGTTTATGAGCTGTGGTATGTTTTGTCGTTTTATTTTGGTTTATTTCGTCAGAAAAACTAACGTCAAAAGGACAACAATTGCACAAGTCCTTGGTAGCAGTCATGGCGCCTGTTGTTTGGTTGGCCATGCTCTCTTTATACACGACTCTGTCCAGGGCGAGTCAATGTTGCCCTCGAGTGGTGGAAAGCAGTAACTGCACCTATCAAAAAACCACAATCTTGAAAAACACGGCGAAAATGTAATTTTATCATTGATACTGTAAATTGATAATCGCATGTAGTAAATGATGACACTGCAATAAAATGTCTGTGCTCTAGTAAACAGTCTGTAACATCATTAAATTAAAAAAATAACACTGCTAACCACAATAATATCAAAGAGTGTGGCATGGAATTTGTCAAAACCAATAAATGTTAAATTTTGGATAATAATAATGATAATAATAATAAATATAATATAATATTAAACATTTTCAATACAAAAATAAAGACAAGTAAATGCCTTGCAGGGCCATATCATATTTGTATTTGTACATGTATTAATATATGCATATGTATTAATATCCATCCATCCATCCATCCATTTTCTATCGCTTATCCTTTTCAGGGTCGCGGGGGGTGCTGGAGCCTATCTCAGCTGCATTCGGGCGGAAGGCGGGGTACACCCTGGACAAGTCGCTACCTCATCGCAGGGCCAACACAGATAGACAGACAACATTCACACTCACATTCACACATTAAGGCCAATTTAGTGTTGCCAATCAACCTATCCCCAGGTGCATGTCTTTGGAGGTGGGAGGAAGCCGGAGTACCCGGAGGGAACCCACACAGTCACGGGGAGAACATGCAAACTCCACACAGAAAGATCCCGAGCCCGGGATTGAACTCAGGACTACTCAGGACCTTCGTATTGTGAGGCACATGCACTAACCCCTGTTCCACCGTGCTATGCAAATTCAATACAAATACAAACACAAAATCAAGCATATTTATATTCAAATCTCAAAAATATATTTACAAATACACGTTTATTTATACAAATTCTTGATTTATTTGTATGTCACATTTTTATATGTATACATTTTATTTGTATATATTTTCAAATCTCAAAAATGTATGTACAAATACGCGTTTATTTATACAAATTATTTATTTATTTATCACATTTGTATTTGTATATTTATTAATATATGCATATGTATTAATATCATATTGATATATATAAGTTGATGTGAGACAATTCTACTTCCATAAAATTGTAGTACTACGCTGCAAAAAATACACAACAATACATTTTAAGACAAAAAAAAACTAGGGATGTCCGATAATGGCTTGTTTGCCAATATCCGATGTTCCGATATTGTCCAACTCTTAATTACCGATACCGATATCAACCGATACCGATATATACAGTCGTGGAATTAGCGTATTATTATGCCTAATTTTGACAACCAAGTATGGTGAAGATAAGCTCCTTTTTTTTTAATTCATAAAATGAAATAAGATAAATAAATTAAAAACATTTTCTTGAATAAAAAAGAAAGTAAAACCATATAAAAACTAGGGATGTCCGATAATGGCTTTTTGCCGATATCTGATATTCCAGTATTGTCCAACTTTAAAATTACCGATATCAACCGACACCGATACCAACCGATACATATATACAGTCATGGAATTAACACATTATTATGCCTAATTTGGACAACCAAGTATGGTGAAGATAAGGTACTTTTAAAAAAACTGAATAAAATAAGATAAATAAATAAAAAACATTTTCTTGAATAAAAAAGAAAGTAAAACAATATAAAAACAGTTACATTGAAACTAGTAATTAATGAAAATGAGTCAAATTAACTGTTAAAGGTTAGTACTATTAGTGGGCCAGCAGCACGCACAATCATGTGTCCTTACGGACTGTATCCCTGCAGACTGTATTGATATATATTGATATATAATGTAGGAACCAGAATATTGTGTGAATGAGTGTGAATGAGTGTAAATGGGGGAGGAAGGTTTTTTGGGTTGGTGCACTAATTGTAAGTGTATCTTGTGTTTTTATGTTGATTTAATAAAAAATAAAAAAATAAAAATAAAAACCGATACCGATAAAAAAAACGATACCAATAATTTCCGATATTACATTTTAACGCATTTATCGGCCTGCCGATATTATCGGACATCCATACTTGCCAACCCTCATGAATTTTCCGGGAGACTCCCGAAATTAAGCGCCTCTCCGGAAAACCTCCCGGGACAAATATTCTCCCGAAAATCTCCCGAGAGGCCACGCCCCCTCCAGCTCCATGCGGACCTGAGTGAGGACAGCCTTTTTTACAACTGGGTGACACGAAATAAATCATCCAGACTAGAGATCAATTGTATTATTATGTTTATCTTACCTACAAATAAATATATTTATTAATTAAAAAAATTAAAAAAAAATTATAAATTTTTACTATATTTTGCTAAAAACATCAAAATTAATTGTATTTTTTCTGACTCCTTGTTACATCCAGGCATTTGAATTATACATTAAAATAAGCATATTTGAAATAATTAATTTTAAATTATCATAATAATTCATTTAAAATGACCATATTTAATTATTAAAATAATTGCTTGTTTATCAACAACTTTAGCAGTTTATTCATTACATTTTGAAGCTCTCAGAAGCCAAGTTATGTTATATTCCTTAAGATTTATTTATGCAAGTTTGAAGTATCAATTATCTAAACACAGTTTTGTTTGCATATTTTCAGGATGTAGAGATATATGTATATATATATATATATATATATATATATATATATATATATATATATATATATATATATATATGTATGAAATACTTGAATTCTAGCTGTCAATATACTCCTCCCCTCTTAACCACGCCCTCAACCATGCCCTGCCCCACCCCCGACCACGCCCCCACCCCCCACCTCCCGAAATCGGAGGTCTCAAGGTTGGCAAGTATGCGGACATTTCTAATAAAAACAGTTATAGAAACTAGTAATTAATGAAAATGAGTACAATTAACTGTTAAAGGTTAGTACAATCATGTGTGCTTACGGACTGTATCCCTTGCAGACTATATTGATATATAATGTAGGAACCAAAATATTAATAACAGAAAGAAACAACCCTTTTGTGTGAATGAGTGTAAATGGGAAGGTTTTTTGGGTTGGTGCACTAATTGTAAGTGTATCTTGTGTTTTTTATGTTGATTTAATAAAAAATAAAAATAAAATAAAATATTAAAAAACCGATACCGATAATAAAAAACCGATACCGATAATTTCCTATATTACATTTCAAAGCATTTATCGGTGGATATTATCGGACATCTCTAAAAAAAAAACTATTGTGGAATATTGTTCTCTCACATTATTCTTTCATGTAATTGAATAGCTCTGGGTAGGATATGCCTTATTTAAAGGGTGCGCTTGTTTAAACGTCAATCACGAGGGTTTTTGTTTTGCGCTTTCATGACGCAAGAGACCCCGCCCCCGCGGAGTGTCCGCGTTGCCAAAGCTATCGCCCTCTTTCTGCGCGGCCCCACGTGCCAAATAAAGGCAGGCAGAAAAACATCACGAGTGAAGTGCTGCAGACACAGCACATGGTCCTCCTGCCTGCTAGCGGACACTACCCGAGAAACAGCCTCCGAGCTCGGTTAACACTAAAGAAAAGCTGTCACGGTTAAGCTTGCCATTGACTTCAAGTGTTGTGAATGCTGTCCGAGAGCTTTAAACTACGAATTTGAGGCATTTTGAACAACAACTCTTATCTCGCTAAACTTTTTGTTTACTCCATCAAGCAAGAAGCTAGCATGTCGACAAATGACGTTAAAAGCTGCCCCATCCCCACTCGGGTGCTCACCCTGAAGGACTGGTCCCAGCTCCCCGACTGCTACAGCCAGACTCCCGGGGGCACTTTGTTCTCCACTACGCCCGGAGGTAAGAACGCCAAGAACTGTCTCTCGACAATGACACGGCGTCGTTGTTTAAAAGTTTTTGTTTAAAACGCATTATGCGCTCACACAAAAACAAGTTATCGCGAGAGTCTGTCAGAAATCACGTTGTCTCCTCAGCGTATGATTTATAGCAGTGGTCCCCAACCACCGGTCCGGGGACCGGTACCGGTCCGTGACGCATTTGCTACCGGTCCGCAGAGAAACATTAAATAATTTTATAAACGACTGCATTTTCTCCGACTTAACTTTCTCCTGTCCCACTACACACACCAATAAGCTTGTTTATAGGGTTAACCCTAACCCCAATACAACTCCTCATAGGAAGTTGCAATTGGTTCTAACTTTGTGACATGATACAACGCACATAAATGAACATATAAAATATAAATGTGACAGATTGTAGCCAAAGGCTGATTTATAGGGGTGTGGGGAAAAAAATCAATTTGAATTCAAATCGCGATTCTCACATTGTGCAATTCAGTATCGATTCTCATTTTTCAAAAATCGATTTTTTTTGTTTTATTTTTATTTTTCATTTAATTTAATTTTTTTTAAATTAGTCAATCCAACAAAATAACACAAAGCAATACCATAACAATGCAATCCAATTCCAAAACCAAACCCGGCCCAGCAACACTCAGAACGGCAATAAACAGAGCAATTGAGAGGAGACACAAACACGACACAGAACAATCCAAAAGTAGTGAATCAAAAATGAATATTATCAACAACAGTATCAATATTAGTTACAATTACAACATAGCAGTGATTAAAGATCCCTCATTGACATTATCCTTAGACATTTGTAAAAAAAAAAAAAAAAAAAAAAAGAACAATAGTGTCACAGTGGCATACACTTGCATCGCTTCTCATAAGTTTGACAACACACTGTGTCCAATATTTTCACAAAGGTAAAATAGGTCATATTTTTGGTTCATTTAATAGTTGAAACAAATTTACAATATTGCAATCAGTTGATAAAACATTGTCCTTTACAATTATAAAAGCTTTTTACTAAAATCTACTACTCTGCTTGCATGTCAGCAGACTGGGGTAGATCCTGCTGAAATCCTATGTATTGAATGAATAGAGAATTGTTTTGAATCGGAAAAATATCGTTTTTGAATCGAGAATCACGTTGAATCAGAAAAAAAAATCGATTTTGAATCGAATCGTGACCCCAAGAATCGATATTGAATCAAATCATGGGGCACACAAAGATTCGCAGCCCTACTGATTTCCATCTGCATCTCATTGCAAAGAAACAAGCCCCGATCTCCCACTAATTCAGCGTTATTGTGAGTTGTGTCTTTCATGCACTTATTTTTGCTGTTTTTATCTGGCACAAGTGGAAAGCCGGTCCCTGAAAATTATTTGCCAACGATAAACCGGTCTGTAATGCAAACAAGGTTGGGGACCACTGATTTATAGGACACAGCACGTGCACGTACTGTAAGCCATAGTTTGTTATACATGGGCGGTACTGCACATGTTAGTAATGAGCTAATACCAAGCAAATAGTGGGTCAGTATTTTTAATACTTTTTACTTGATTTTTTGAACCACTAAATGATTTTTCCCTTAATTTGTTAATCATGATTTATATAATGGGCAGCATGGTGTGGCAGGGGTGCCTCACAATACGAAGGTATTTCAATCCCGGGCTCGGGATCTTTCCGTGTGGAGTTTGCATGTTCTGCCTGTGACTGCGTGGGTACCCTCCGGGTACTCCGGCTTCCTTCCACCTCCAAAGACATGCACCTGGGGATAGGTTGATTGGCAACACTAAAATTGGCCTGAGTGTGAATGTTGTCTGTCTATCCATGTTGGCCCTGCGATGAGGTGGCGACTTGTCCAGGGTGTACCTCGCCTTCCGCCCGAATGCAGCTGAGATAGGCTCTAGCGACCCCAAAAGGGACAAGCGGTAGGAAATGGATGGATGGATGATTAATATAATCAAGACTAAAACACAGGACAAAGTGCTGAGGCCAATGAATATATATATATATATATATATATATATATCTTTTTATTTTTTTTTTATTTTTTATTTTTATTATTATTTTTTTTTTTTTTAAACAACCATATTTGTGTACAGTGTAACAATATCACCAAAATATTGAAATCATTCCAGTTCTCTGGTTTACTATCACAATTATTTGCCCAAAATACTCTCAATGGTGCAAAATAAGTAAACCTAAGGCCCCGTTTACGCTAAGGTTATCTAGGGTAAATCCCACTTAACCTTATCCTTGTCCACACACAACAATGCCACCGTTTAAGAACTCTCCCCACCCCCGCCGGCGTAACGCGTCCTAATACGCATGCACGGAAAATGCGCACGTCATAGTCATCTCCAGTGTTGGTTTGTGTGCAAGTTCTTAAATTTAACTTATCTGAGAAATATCCAGTGTTGTGGTATTTCAATTAACTGGAATCCAGTGTGCTGTGGGACCCTATTGTAGTGAATCACACCTGAGCCATCATAAATTAATCAAATCTTTATTAGACACGTAAACAATGTGATAAAGAACATTTTACATCACTCAAAGTAGGGATCTAGATATATGGTCAGGACACTCCTCACTCTTTTGCCTTCACCTTCATTGTCCATTCGTTTTTGGTGACTTATATACTCTGGACCTAGACGTTGAGTCCGCGACATACATGGCGGACAATAACTGATGGTCTGCTTTGCCGGTCCAAAAACATTCGCTGTTTTGCGTAGTTTTCCATCGTCGGCCAGGTATTACAAAGCACATGCTACCTTTTTTATCACATCCACAGGAGCTTACATTCTCGTTGACTCTCCTTCGACAAATATACATAGTTTTTCGGTAAGTACAATCACAGCTGACCTGGACATTCGAAAGTTCTCTTGCCGTCTGAGAAGTGTTGTATCTGGAATAGCTGCAATTGCTTCCTCTTAAGGTATTCATGTGTGATTTCCACAAGCGTTTGTACACATTTTTTCACTGTATTTCCAGTGGTTAGCTCCAAGTTACAAAACCGCTTGTTTATGAAGCTGGCTGTGGCGTGTTCTTTCTGACATCATTTCCTGTGTGGGGCGCTGTCTTTCTGGCGTCACTTCCTCTCCGAACTCAGTTTGTAAACGATCAATGAGTCCATACAAAGCTAAGTGCCGGAGATTCAAGAAATACACGGCGCACTTAGCCGTGTACAAATTTGTCCGGGGGGGGGGCCTTAAATGCTGGTTTGGTGTGGCTGAAACGGGGCTTAGGCTAAATAATTATTCGTTTAAGGCAGACCTGGGCAAATTAAGGCCCGGCGGCCACATGCGGCCTGTTAAGTCTTTCAATCTGGCCCGCCGGACATTACCAAAATATATTTTTTAGATCTTTAAGATGGAAATTGTAGCTGCCATTATGATGTGCAGTGATTTTTTCAAATGACCGTAAATCTTGAACTATATAAAGTATTTCAATGGTTGGAATTAGGGCTGGGCGATATGGCCTTTTTTTAATATCTCGATATTTTTAAGCCATATCGCGATACACGATGTATATCTCGATATTTTGCCTTAGCCTTGAATGAACACTTGATGCATATAATCACAGCAGTATGATGATTCTATGTGTCTACATTAAAACATTCTTGTTTATACTGCACTAATACATGCTCATTTTAAACTTTCATGCAGAGAGGGAAATCACAACTAAGTCAATTTAGCAAAACTGTATTTATTAAACAGTTATTAAGCAGTGGCACAAACATTCATGTCATTTCAAAACAGAAAGTGCAAGATTATCAGAGACATTTTAAAACAAGCTATAAGTGCACTTTTGTGCATGATGACACAAAAGATATTTCAATACATGTGACATAAAAATGAGCTGCATATCAAATAGTATATGTCCTACGGTGTTGATGTGGAAATAGTTGCTTCGGCATTTAGTTGGTGTGGCACCGACCGGAGATGTTGACATGATGTAAAGACATATTCCCGCTTGAAGCCAAACCACCGTCAGACGATGGACCCCATGTTGTTTTTCTTGGGAATTAATTATTCCTTCATTTCTTACCAGATTTGCACCTTCTTTCTCTTGTATTACCACTCAAACCACACTGTTAGCTGTTAGCATCACAGCTAAGGTTACCATGTCGCTACCTGTATGGGAGCGTGTGACGTTGCTCACGTTTATGTAAGAAGGTGCGCTTGTTTTAGTCTCTGTGAGAAGGAAAGACAGGAAAGAGTGAGAAACGAATGCAGTTTAATGCCCTGCAGCTAAAAGCAACTGCGTGAGAACGTATACTCGAATATCACGATAGTCATTTTCTATATCGCATAGAGACAAACCCGTGATACATCGAGTATATCGATATATCGCCCAGCCCTAGTTGGAATCTGCGTTTTTGCATGATATACTAGTTAATATGGTAATCTAATTAGTTACTGTGGTAATCTAATTAGTTACTATGGTAATCTAAGTCACAGCCCCTCAAACGAGGCACCAAGCAGGGTGGGTGGGGAGCGTTTCCACAGAGTGTTTCCAGAGCGGCCAGCCTGAAATGCGGGTGTCAGGGACAGACGCGGAAGGAGATTTTTACAACAAAGTTCTAAAGCTTAGTGATATATCAGATAGTATGTGGGTTTTCTTTCTTTTTTTCGCGTTCATATTTTGCTGTTTGTTGCGTTTCGCTTGATTGTAAAATATGTCAATCGACGTTCATATGTTGTCAATATTCAGTGTTTTATCGTTCATAGTTAATATTGTAAACCCCACATTCTTTTATTTTCATGTACATTCTGGTTCATTCAGTAAAAAAAAATTAAATTCCATTCTGTTTTTTAAGGCGGTCTGTCATAATGTTTTTAGCATTCAATCAGACATTATTGTGAGGTTTTGCATTAGTGTTCCTAAAAATAGATATTTGGCCCCCGAGTCAAAATAATTGCCCAGGCCTGGTTTAAGGGGTTAAACGACTTAGTGTAGACATGGCCTAATAGTGCCCCAACTTAAAAGGGTTTTGAGATAAGAAATGTCTCTCAGCTAATTGTGTTAAATTGCAAGCAAACATTTGACTTACAATCATCCCTGCTATTATTGGGCGTAGCAAATGCCATCGTGAACCCCGTAACATCCGCCCAAAACACCCAGCCTTACTTGCTAGCATTAGCTTATAGCTAGAGATCGACATACGTTTTGTTTTCTAATCATGAGTAGGAAAATGTGAGTGTGAAGGGCAGTGCTGGGAAGAACAATTAGATAATATTAATTGAATGAGAAAAGTAATCCTCCAAGACATGACCAAGCTTGTCGCCAACTTGGCGAGATAATTTAGTTGTGTATCACTGGTCGTCTGCACCATACTGAAGCAGAATGAACAACGCCAGCCTAGAATGTTAAAATATTATATAAACGGTGAACATTTATCCATGAAACAACGGAGAAGCTGCCGATGGTGTGTTTGTCGGCGAAGCAGTTTGAACGGCTACCATCATTTTCCAAATTTGTCGATATACACGGGAAATGCACAATACTTACAGCAGATGACCCGTTATCATAGTTTCGAATAGGTGTCGATGTCCTCGACGGAAGGAATTGCAAGGCACACGACCCTCCACTTCTCCCAAGCGTCCATCCAGCAACAAATGTTTGGTCAGGACAAACAGATTCCATTGAACCGGAGCTTTTTATTAAATCTTGTCAATTTCATCGAGAGGCCAGTTGATCAATAACATTTAGAGTTTGAAGAGCAGTGCAAAAAGAGGCTCCTAAAACTACGACGAGAAGTGAACATAAGGGAGAGGAGATTGTATTGTTTTTATACAATATTTCCTATCTAAAAGTTAGTTTCTCTTTTTAAAAGACATGTTACATGTTAGAGGGGAATGTCCAATTATGTATTTAAATTAATTTCAATGGGAGAGAATTTGGGATACAAATGTTTTAAGTTAAAGGGGAACTGCACTATTTTTGGAATTTCACAATCCTTCTCTAAGACAAGAACATGTTTTTCTTTTTAATGCATTCTAAATAGTAAATGCATGCAATCGAAAGTCTGCTTACAATGGCGCCTACAAGAGTTGCTCTATTTTGCCTATAAAGCCCTTAAAAACCATTCAAACACCTCCATAAAGTTTTATATACATGATGTAAGTAACAATGTATTGTAGTACTAGGCACATTTATAATAGCATGTAATATTTATGTATTTTGATCATTTTTAACATACACGGCACATAAGTTTCAAAAACGCATCATGACGTTTGCTTTTTTTCCAACTAATTTTTACTAACTGCAGACTTCATGAGAGCCAATAAAAATAATTAAACATCACTTACTGTACAATGTCTGCAGTCATTAGGATGCCGACTGATAAAATGTTATGTTCCCGTTTAGATGTATAGTGACTCATAATCCTCGTGAAGAAACGGAGGGTGGAACCAACTGTCTTTTTGTGACTTTGTTGCCATTTTTGGGTCTAAATTGTCTGTGAAAGTGTACCAACTTGTCGGATTAAGTCCTCATCTTTCTACTATCAAAGTGAGAACCATGATTTATGATCTAGAATACATTTTCACGAGCACAGAGGCAAGGAGGCAGCTCATCAGTCGATCTTGCCAACATTGGTACACAAGCTTGTGATCACAGCGCCACTATAAATAGTTTGTCTGCGTTAGCACTTATAATAATATCACTAACTCTTGGTTAATATTGAAGTCGCAAAATGTAAATGGATAATTGTTGGCAGTTTTTGGGGTTTAATGGGCTGAACAGAGAACCTCCCATTGACTCCATTGTAAGCAGACATTTATTCATTCACGAGTTAGAATGCATTAAAAAGAAAACACATCCGTTGTAATAATTGTGAACGATAGGCACAATTCCAAAAAAAATGCAGTTCCTCTTTAAGAACAGGGTCACAGAACCAATTTAGCTCGTAAATTGGCTTTTGCTTTTTGCTCCCAAGGCCCTCTAGTGTCCAATAACTTTTTAAGTTTGTCAACAGGATAACATAATTCACAATCTAACACAAACTACATTAAAAAACACATACATTTGTGAAAATTAACAGTAAAAAACAGAAAATATTGAACTTATTTCCTTAGTTTTAATCTGGTACTGATACTAATGTTGGTATCAATACTGTAGATATTTGTATCAGCCTGCCCGACCCTAATTCCATAGTTTTAACTAACAGAAAATGTGCTGATTGCTGTATGCACCTGGGGATAGGTTGATTAGCAACACTAAATTGGCCCTAGTGTGTGAATGTTGTTTGTCTATCTGTGTTGGCCCTGCGATGAGGTGGCGACTTGTCCAGGGTGTACTCCGCCTTCCGCCCGATTGTAGCTGAGATAGGCTCCAGCGCCCCCCGCGACCCCGAAGGGAATAAGCGGTAGAAAATGGATGGATGGATGGCATTATCACAGTGTGCATGTGGAGTTTGCAAAGTTTGTATAATGTGGTTTCAAGTCTTTCAAGTAGCCACAAATATGCCAAAGTATATATTTATTTTTAAACCATTGACCAAAAACTGACTGATTATAAAATGTCTTCTCAATATAACAAATGGCTTTTTCTACTATGTAGCCAGTGTTTTATGCAGTTGTAAACAAGATTTCTCCCACCCAATGTTGTTTAAAGGAGGTGTTTATCCTGTAGCCAGCACAGCAAAGTGATTGGTTGCGTAAAGGCTGGAGGCTGTCCTATCTCTGCATGGTTTTCTGCTCTACATTTCAGGGACAGAACTTGTAGGAATAAATGTTTTGCATTCCACTATAATGTGCAATTGAAGGAATTAAGAAAATCGGTTGAAACAAGAAACGTTCTTACAATCTGTGTGTTGCTGAGCCCAGGCATGCACAATACAGTACAACTACAGAAACTGCTGTTGTGTTATGCATGGCAGCCCATATTTCACACCTTATCACTACCCCCGCCCCTTCTTCTCCGCCTCCCTTTTGTCCCGGACAAAGTGCTCAGAGTGCAGTTCTTGCATAATATGTTTTTCTCCCTTGTGAACGGACCTGATCAGCTGTACAGAATGGGTCAAACTCCAATTGAGAATGACACCAGCAGCTGATCACTCCATGTCTGACATATACTCTGACAGGCCAATTTCCAACACACTGAGCCATAAAATGCTAAGTCCAAATCTTGACACACCACAAACATGCCAGGATGGTGTAATATATGACAACCTACATGTTTAATAGAAGAACCTTTGTATTATGTTGCAGAGAACAAGAAGAATGCATATTACATAGCTGAGAATGTTGTTTTGTTCGAAAGCCTGCTGCAGAGCCAAAGTCTAAAAACATGTGGCTTCAATCTCAATGTGTCTTTTTGAAGAGGGAATATTATGTGCCCTGATTTCCTAGAAGTCATTGCAGCCTAAACCACTCCCCTCTGCATTCCCATACTCTCATACATCAACACACACACACGCGCGCTTCTATAACTTGGTTTCTTCCACTCAAGGAATAGGGTTTGTAACTCCTAGCCTATTCAGTCCCCTAATGTATTTTAGCAATTATTACTTTAAAGCAATGCTATTGATCTGATGGCTCAGGGACCAAATCCTGCCCAGCTTTGACACCAGGTCGGCCTCCGAGTTCAGTTCAAGACTAACATTTTTGCAGCAAATTCCTATAAAACACTGTAGTATTCCTGTTGTATAGAGGAACTTGGACCAGTGTAAACACCTTGGAATATTTGCATTGACATTTTAACCTCCTTAAAGCAGGGAGTTGTCAAATGTTTTAGACTTTGTTGTTTAATATATTTTTTTATATTCCAAACACAAATTTTCCACAAATGCAAATGTCTTTAAAAAACACACTATAGTGTAGTTTAGAAATGGCAGTGGCATAGCCACCCTACTCACAGTACCTTGCAGGTTTAAAATAAAAGACATGAATAATTATAAGGATTATATTATAATTGTTAGCATTTAAAATTAACATTTAGCACTCTGTCAGCTAGAAATTAGCGTGCCCGTTGCTAGCTAATGATTAGCAGCGCTATACTGTATTATTCAAATATTTATATTGCGCAATAACGTACCTTTTTTAGAATCAGTTTAAATTAAAATGTAATCACAAATGTATGTGTAATATACAAGTAGGGGTATCCACTCCATTTTTTCATCAGTTTGGTAGTCCTTGTCCTGGAAAATGTTGAAGACCCTTGTCCAAAAAGCAAGCGTCCACTGCAGTGGACAGTTGTATTTTGCATAAGTATAGCTTTTTTTCTGAAATGTGTAACTCTGACTTAAGAAATGGATCAAAAACCAATGTCCACTAAGAGGATTCTGGTTCTCAAAATGACACTACCGTATTTTTCGGAGTATAAGGCGCGCCGGGGTATAAGTCGCACTGACCGGAAATGCATGATAAGAAGGAAAAAAACATATAAGTCGCACTGGAGTATAAGTCGCATTTTTTGCGGAAATTTATTTGATAAAACTCTACACCAAGAATAGACATTTGAAAGGCAATTTAAAATAAATAAAGAATAATAAGTGTACGTTATATGACGCATAAATAACCAACTGAGAACGTGCCTGGTATGTTAACGTAACATATTATGGTAAGAGTCATTCAAATAATTATAACATATAGAACATGCTATACGTTTACCAAACAATCTGTCACTCCTAATCGCTAAATCCCATGGAATCTTATACGTCGAGTCTCTTACGTGAATGAGCTAAATAATATTATTTGATATTTTACAGTAATGTGTTAATAATTTCACACATAAGTCGCTCCTGAGTATAAATCGTACCCCCAGCCAAACTATGAAAAAAAACTGCGACTTATAGTCCGAAAAATACGGTAATGGTGAAGGGAGAAGTCAGACCCCCCCAGTCCTTAACTTGCTGGAAATATGGCCTGGTTGAACAATTTAGTTACCGTATTTTTCGGAGTATAAGTCGCTCCAGGGTATACGTCGCATCGGCCGAAAATGCATAATAAAGAAGGAAAAAAACATATACCTCGCACTGGAGTATAAGTCGCATTTTTGGGGGAAATTGTTTGATAAAATCCAACACCAAGAATAGACATTAGAAAGGCAATTTAAAATAAATAAAGAATAGTGAATAACAGGCTGAATAAGTGTACGTTGTATGAGGCATAAATAACCAACTGAGAACGTGCCTGGTATGTTAACGCAACACATCTTGGCAAGAGTCATTCAAATAATTATAACATATAGAACATGCTAAACGTTTACCAAACCATATGTCACTCCCGATCGCTAAATCCGATGAAATCTTCCTCCACGGTGTCGCTCCTGGTATGCGGCGCTAGCGTCCATTCTTTCTGCTGCTCGATCGCCGTTTTCTGGTGCATATTTCACTACGTCCAGCTTGTAATCTGCAGTATATGATTTCCTTTTCGGTGCCATTTTAGTTCAGTCCTTCTCAGTTTTTATAAGTTACCGCCAATGTTGCTGTGATCTATTTGAATAGCTCCGGCAGTAGCGCATAACAGTTAGCATTCCAAAACCCACAATGCACTTCTGCCATGACCCGCCCCCCGCCGAATTCTTATTGGTTGGCGTGTGAGTGACTATTCCTGACGTGTGTGTATGTGACGATAGCGGACATTTTCTTCGTCGCTCACGCGAATGAGATAAATAATATTATTTGATATTTTTTACGATAATATGTTAATAATTTCACACATAAGTCGCTCCAGAGTATACATCGCACCCACGGCCAAACTATGAAAAAAACCTCGACTTATAGTCCGAAAAATACGGTAAATAGTCCTGCTATGATGTCTGGTTTGACAGTTAAAACAATGTTGTTCTACTTTTCTCATCAACACAGGTACCCGCATCATCTATGACAGGAAGTTTTTGTTGGATTGCAGAAACTCTCCTCTCTCCCGCACCCCACCATGTCTCCCCCAGATCCCGGGGGTAACGTGCCCTGCAACTCACCCTGGGAGCAAGCTGCAGGATGTCAAAGAGGAGGTGGAAGAGGAAGAGAAGGACATTGCAGGTACACTGTTTTCAAAGTCCACATATTTTACCACAGATAACATTGCATAGTTTGAGTTGTCCAGAAGTATAGCAATATTTTCTTTTTTTTTTTGATGGCACAAAAAAATGAAATTAGTTTTTGTTATTGTTTACAAATTTAGGAAGAAGTCGTTTTTGCTTATGTTGTTATTTTGCTTGAAATATTGTATGTAATGATAGGCAATAAGGAAGTAATTTGAATATTTGATTTATATTGTTACACTACAACCTGTGTTTTGTCTGATTTATAATTATGATCGAAAAATGAATCATTAAATAAAAACTTTAAGTATCAGCATCAGCAGTTTGACTAATTCTGCCCCTGTTACTACGTAGTATTGGATTGATACCCACATTTGTAGTATCACTCAAAACTTATGTAAAGTATCCAAACAATAAAAGAATAAGTGCTTGTTAAAATTTTTGCTTGTAACTTAAAGGGGAACTGCACTTTATTTTTGAATTTTGCCTATTGTTCCCAATCGTTATGAAATACATTAAGACGGATGGATTTTTTTTATGCATTCTAACTCGTAAATAAATGTAAACAAACATCAGTTTACAGTGGAGCCAATGAGAAGTCCTCTATACCACCTATAAACTCCAATAAAAGAACATGCAAAAAGCACCAACAATACTCAATTTACATTTCGTGATTTGAATATTAACCAGGTATTAGTGCTATTGTTATCATAAGCGCTAACGCAGACGAACCATTTATACCAGCGCCGTGATCACGAGCTTGTGTGTAATGTTTACGTCGAGTGGCGTGCTGTTTCCTCTCTTCCTTGCTCCCTGGAAGTTTATTCTATATCATAAACCATGCCTCTCACCTGGATAGAAAAAGCATAAGGATGTATTCCGACAAATTGGACTCTTTGACAGCCAAATTAGCCTCGTAAATGGCGAGAACGACACAAAGACGTTTGGTCCCACCGTCCTTTTTCTTTGCGAGGATTATGAGTCATTCTTCATCTCAATGGGAATATATGAACATCCTAGCAGTGGGCATCCTAATGACCGCAGACATTGTACAGTAAATGATGGTTTATGTATGTTGGCTCTCATGAAGTCTGCAGTGAGCAATAATCGGTTATTATGTTAAAAAAACAAAAAGCGAACTTTGCAATGTTTTTAAATTAATGTGCCACGTATGCTTAAAAGGTTCAAAATAGTTCAATATTACATGTTTTTAGAAATTTGCATTACATATATACTTACAGCACGTACCGTATTTTTCAGAGTATAAGTCGCACCTGCCGAAAATGCATAATAAAAAAAGAAAAAAACATGTATAAGTCGCACTGGAGCCCGGCCAAACTATGAAAAAAAAACTGCGACTTATAGTCCAAAAAATACGGTATATAAAATTTTAATGGAGGTGTTTGGGTTTTTTCTTACGGGCTTTATAGGCAGAATATAGCGGCTCCCATTGGCTCCATTGTAAGCGGACTTTTGATCGAATGTATTTAATATTTAGCATGGATTAAAACAAAGGCAAAATTCCAATAAAAGTGCAGTTCCTCTTTTAAAGCATAACAAGACAGCTCTTATCTCAAAAAACTCTCAGGGGCACTCTTAAGTTGGCTTACCACCATAAGTGGTAAACCATTGACATTGTTTTGCACTATTGCTGTTTGTACATTCTGTATATTTTGTTTACTTTTGACTTGAATGCTTGAGGTCTGACTTGGGAAGTACAGAGTCTGATATTTCCTGTGTTCAATTGTTGGTCAAAAATAGCTCCTCGCCAATTTCAGCTCATTTTCACAGAAACCTAGCATATTTTAATCTTGAGAGATCTGTTAATAATAACCATTGTTTTGGTCCTTTCCCCTCCCTAAATGAGGATTTTCTTGGCTGCGTGACCAAAGGTTTTGGCTGAGTGACAAGTTGACACGTCAGTTTGTTGGGCGGGGGGAAAAACGGCCAAATATCAACGCGTTCTCCTGTTAAAATAGCCTTGGGGCTGAAGCGTCAGCTGTGTCTGGTGTTTAAACTGGTGTTCACAGACCATCTCAGGTTGTGTCTGTAAGGGTCAGGCCCTCTGTTTTCGTGTCTTGTCAGTTGTGAATGGAATGATAAGCGCTGTTTGCCTCGCTGTGTTCTGTTAAGGTGTGTTTCCTTTTTGAGGTGGGGTCAGCAAGCATGAATTCACTGATTTCACTCTCCTTTTCCACAGATGACAACCAGTTTGAGATGGACATCTGAGCTCCAGTTTTACCTCCTGTGGAGAGCTATCACTCAAAACACCTCCATGGTCAGTACTGACCGTAAAGCATTGCAATAAAGTTTTATTTTATTTTGTATTTTATTTTTTAAACAAAGGCTGTGGAACCAAAAACAATCTTAGAAAAGTAGGGTGTTTTTGACCCTAAAAGGTGTTTTGCTAGACATGGTACCAAATGGGTTAATTGCTCACTTGAGCTTTAGCAGGATTTGAAAATAAAAATCAATTTTGATTTAACTTTTTATATCTTTTGTATATATTACAATGTACTATGTGGCTTAATTTTAAGTTGGCAAATAAAGATGATTACATTGAGAGATGTAAAGTCATCCTTTTCACTGCAGGCTTGTTTTTTTATTTTTATTTTTTACCCTTTGCTTAAAAGGCACTGCAATTACCACCAAAGTGTCTCCTTTTTTGGGGCAGACTAAAAACTGCTCAGGCTGTTTTTTTTTAATGGAGAAAGGGATTAAATGTGAATAATTGAAAATAAAGGCTGTTCAAAATGTGTCACTTTGTTTTTCTTTTTACTTATACATTGATTACACTGGATTTATCCTGTATTTTACGAAGAGGAGCTTGTTTACATGCAGCCAAAAAACCTTCATACTGCCTTATGACATAAGGAATGAAAACAACTGCATTGTATACATAAGGCTTATGTATACAATGCAGTTTTTTTTTCATTCTATGTGTGGTTTAGCCCTTGAGACATACTGAGTTTAACTGTGGGTTTTCAGTCTCCCATTGGCCACTATATTGCTTTTGATGAATAATGCTACAGACTTACAGGTCATGCCAAGTCAACTTTGTTTAGCACCGTGATGTCCCCCTACAACAAATACAGGAAGGCTGCATGATAAGATTGTGATGAGTGTTTGTGTAGCCTTTTTTTTTTTTTTTTGGAAAAAAGCATGACTGTTGACCTACATGTGCTGTTTGAACAAGTGTGTGGGCGCACACGTGAGGGAACTCCCAGGTGCCATGCAACTGGAACGTTTGAAAAGTGGATCTATAAGCATGAAAAATCGCAAGAAGTTCTAATTTTTCATATTCTAGTGAATAAGTATTGTTTTAATCTTCCTGGTGGTGCATACATAGAAAGTGAGTGATTTTTACTATTAATGTTGACCACAAAGTATAATATATTAATCTAAAATGTTAACTCTCTTTCATAATATGTTTAATTTTGGTGGTTGCATACTATATAATGTTGTCTTGCACAGCCTATAGTGCATTCCATAGGAAGTGCAATTGTAATATGGAATTACTGCTTTCCAAAGTGAGTACTGTACAGTGTTTCCTCGGTTTTTGTTCCAATTATAAATGAACATTACACGTTTGCCTTTATCGAAGACTCTTGCTGGCAAAGACGGCGATGAGCACAAAGGGACTAGGGGGAAGGAAGAGCCTACTCCATTCTTAGCAACGAGTTCTTTCTTGAATGCGTGTTATTTTCGCATCTTCTATATCCAAGTGTTGCAACTTTATTTGGTTCCGCGCTAGCTTATTTTGCAAAGCAAGCAGCTCCAGAACAATATAAACACACAAGGATTGTGGGAAGCGTAGTGATTTACTGACATTTCACAAGTAACTACAACACGGGCACGAATAGGGAAGTTCTGATTACTTAGTGCAGACATTCCAAGCCGAGTCTGCTCGGTCCAGGGTACGCTGGACTCTGTGAGGGCCGAAAGATTGTGGTGGACAGCTATGACTATTTAATGTAAATACTAACTACATTGTCAATCATTTTAAGTCCTGGTTTACATTTTGTCAAAAAATTCTGGATGTAGACATTTACGTCTAACATCACTAAATAAAGTATGAATAACAATATTGCTTGTGGATGAATGATATATTTCATGTTCTCTACTGCTATTTATTATCTTATCACTCACTGAACAAATTAAGATCCATTCATCCATCCGTTGTCTTTAGTGCATGTATATATGTGTACATGGGCTTGTCCAGGGATGTAGTTGGGGGGGGGGGGGGGGGCATGTCCCCTTCACTTTTTCAAAAGGTAGTCATGGCCTTGTGCTGTGTTTAGCATCCAAAAACAATGTCAGGTCCCATTACAGTGCATTCGGAAAATATTCACGATGCTTCACTTTTTCTACATTTTATGTTACAGCCTTATTCCAAAACGTAATAAATTAATTTTTGTCCTCAAAAAAAATACCCCCTAATGAGAATGTGATTTTTTTTTTTAGAATTAATATTTAGCAAATTTCTTAAAAATAAACAAACAAAAAAATCCCATGTACATAAGTATTCAGTCTTTGCTTAATGCCTTGTTGATGCACCTTTGGCAGCAATTACAGCCTCAAGTATTTTTTAATACAATGCCGCAAGCTTGGCACACCTATCTTTGGGCAGTTTCGCCCATTCCTCTTTGCAGCACCTCTCAAGCTCCATCAGGCTGGATGGGAAGAGTAGGTTTTCATCCAGGATGTCTCTCTACATTGCTGCATTCAGCTTTCCCTCTATCCTGACTGGTCTCCCAGTTCCTGCCGCTGAAAAACATCCCCACAGCATGATGCTGCCTCCACCACGCTTCACTGTGGGGATGGTATTGGCCGCGTGGTTTCCTCCAAACATGACGCCTGGCATTTACGCCGTAAAGTTCAAGCTTTGTCTTTTCATACCAGAGAATTTTGTAAATAGAGATGTGCCCAGCACTACTTGGACCAAGCAGAAAACGGGTTTCCCTTTAGACCGCCCAAAAAATCATTGATTAGCTCTGTTGTTTCTAACATGTCGGGCGATACTTCTGCCTGCATGGTTCATGGATTATATTATCAGAGCTTTTATTAACAGTAACATTTAAATCTGTGTCCGTGTGCGTGTGTTTGGTAATGAGCAGGGGCGTCAAAGTGCAAGATTAAGTGTGGATGTTGTTCCAGGGCCCGTGGGGTTTTGTCAAAACAAAACATTGGTCATTAACATGTCAGTTATAAAAAACAACGTCCATAAATGTTAAAAGGAATAAATGTTGCTGTGAAAAATTCAATAATAAGGTTGCTTTGATTAAATGGAAAAACGCCAAAGACCCCCTATCAAAAATGCAAAATGGTTGCAAACCCAGCATAGTGAAGTGAAGTGAATTATATTTATATAGCGCCTTTCTCTAGTGACTCAAAGCGCTTTACATAGTGAAACCCAATATCTAAGTTACATTTAAACCAGTGTGGGTGGCACTGGGAGCAGGTGGGTGAAGTGTCTTGCCCAAGGACACAACAGCAGTGACTAGCAGGGCGGATGAGGGGATCGAACCTGCAACTCTCAAGTTGCTGGCACGTCCGCTCTACCAACCGAGCTATACCGCCTATAGACCAGTTCACTATTTAACACAGACATCCCGTCAAAGCTCTGCTTTAAGCGTTCACACACAGCACCGGCATTTTGGAACGACGACGAAGTGATAGAAGAAAAGTAAAAATACAATAAATCTGTTTGTGGCAGCACAGGGGAAAGTTGTGTATACATGTCACTCTTTTGCACATAACTGTAGTGCATTCAAGGACCCTCGATTAAAGTTAGAAACGGAGGCATCACTAGTTTTCACAGACGGGGAGGATTAACTCCCAATAATGAAATATTCCTAATAACAATGATGTATTATTGTGATTCAAAACCCACAAATGATAATTCTATATTTGTCGGATAAGCTCCATTTTACACTTTGAAGTAAAATACATATATCAGTCATTATAATCACTATTGTGTAAATAAAGATTTTTTTTAATTTAAACTTACATTCTGATCATGTTTAATTGAATTATTGGGGACTTTTTATTAAAAAAAATATATATATATGTGGGGAGGCGTGGCTGGCAGTCCGACAGCGAGGCAGGGCACACCGGAGCCCGCTCCAAGATGGCGGTGAGGAGGCGTGGACGGCGAGCGAGCAGCGAGGCGGGGCTCGCCGGGAGCGACGCCGTAATCATTACAAGGTGCGTGGATCGGTCAGCTGGGCACAATTCAATTATCCTCTCGCACTGTATAAGTGGGCGGCAGCCGTAAACGTCAGGAGGAGAGACGGAGAGAGAAACGAGAGCCAACGAGAAGCGGATGCAGAGCGAAAGTGACTGAGAGCACACGGAAGACGACGCACGCAGCTGAAGAGCTGGAGCGGAGGAGCGAGCAGAGCGAAGCGGAGCTGAAAAGCGACAGACACCAACTTTTCTTATTGCAAAATAAAGAAGTCTACACCTGCTCACCAGAATGTCCTTCCTTGGTGGTCCTGCGAACCCGGACGACAGCTTGCGACTGTCACACAATCTTTAAAAAACAATTTATTCAGTGAGGCGTAAATGGTTATGTACATATATATATATATATATTCTCTCTCTTTTTCTCTCTCTCTCTCTCTCTTTATATATATATATATATATAATATATATATATATATATATATATATATATATATATATATATATATATATATATATATATATATATATACTGTATATACAGTCGTGGTCAAAAGTAAGCCAAGGGACATGTATATACTGTGTATATATACATATATATATATATATATATATATATATATATATATATATATATATATATATATATATATATATATATATATATATATATATATATATATATATATATATATATATACATAACTGCCTTTATCGTCCTCTACAACCTGTCGTCACGTTCGCTTTTCCTCCAAACAAACAACGTGCCGGCCCAGTCACATAATGCAATGCAAGCATACTTGATCAACAGCCATACAGGTCACACTGAGGGTGGCCGTATAAACAACTTTAACACTGTTACAAATATGCGCCACACTGTGAACCCATATATATATATATATATATATATATATATATATATATATATATATATATATATATATATATATATATATATATATATATATATATATATATGTGTGTACTGCTGAAAGGTACATACAGGTTTTGGAGCAACAAAAGTTGCCATCCAAGCAACGTCTTTTTGTGTGTTGTTAAAAGGAAAGGACATGTAACACAGTGGTAAAATTGCCCCTGTGCCAACTTTTTTGCAATGTGTTACATGAGTATTAGCAAAAAAAAAAAGTTTCTCTGTTCAAACATGAAATATCTTGTCTTTACAGTCTATTCAATTGCATATAAGTTGAAAAGGATTAGCTAATCATTGTATTCTGTTTTTATTTACAATTTACACAGGTTTTGTTTTGGGTTTTGTATAACTATAATTACAGCATGTGCAAGTTTTCCATTTATATATATATATATATATATATATATATATATATATATATATATATATATATATATATATATATATATATATATATATATATATATAGGGTAGGTCAGGAAAAAATACAGAGGCCATTTCATCCCTACAAGCCTATTTTGCAGGTTTCCCTGCTTTTCAGGGGATTTCCCTTAAAAAAAATCCCCCGAAGAGCAGGGAAACCTGCGAAACAGGCTTGTAGGGATGAAATAGCCTCTGTGTTTTTTCCTGACCTAACATATATTCCGCTCTACCCCGGTATTGAGCACTGTATAACGGATAAACCACAGAAACCTTGACTAAATACAGTATATATATATATATATATATATATATATATATATATATATATATATATATACTGTATTTAGTATACAGTATATACATATCTTTTTATGTATTTATTCATTTTACATTTTATATTAAATGTCTTGGTTTTTCCTCCCTCTGAAAATCCTATTAAATGTTTAACAAGCCATCCCATAATAATAAAACAGCTATTAATGTAACAATACAATAAAACAAATATATTTAATGATGTTTTTTTCATTATTTTAACAATAGGCTTATGTATATTACTTTATATAGATTCTACAAGAAACACCCATCCATCCATCCATCCATCTTCTTCCGCTTATCCGAGGTCGGGTCGCGGGGGCAGCAGCTTAAGCAGGGAAGCCCAGACTTCCCTCTCCCCAGCCACTTCGTCCAGTTCCTCCCGGGGGATCCCGAGGCGTTCCCAGGCCAGCCGGGAGACATAGTCTTCCCAACGTGTCCTGGGTCTTCCCCGTGGCCTCCTACCGGTCGGACGTGCCCGAAACACCTCCCGAGGGAGGCGTTCGGGTGGCATCCTGACCAGATGCCCGAACCACCTCATCTGGCTCCTCTCGATGTGGAGGAGCAGCGGCTTTACTTTGAGCTCCCCCCGGATGACAGAGCTTCTCACCCTATCTCTAAGGGAGAGCCCCGCCACCCGGCGGAGGAAACTCATTTCGGCCGCTTGTACCCGTGATCTTGTCCTTTCGGTCATGACCCAAAGCTCATGACCATAGGTGAGGATGGGAACGTAGATCGACCGGTAAATCGAGAGCTTTGCCTTCCGGCTCAGCTCCTTCTTCACCACAACGGATCGATACAGCGTCCGCATTACTGAAGACGCCGCACCGATCCGCCTGTCGATCTCACGATCCACTCTTCCCTCACTCGTGAACAAGACTCCGAGGTACTTGAACTCCTCCACTTGGGGCAAGATCTCCTCCCCAACCCGGAGATGGCACTCCACCCTTTTCCGGGCGAGAACCATGGACTCAGATTTGGAGGTGCTGATTCCCATCCCAGTCGCTTCACACTCGGCTGCGAACCGATCCAGTGAGAGCTGAAGATCTTGGCCAGATGAAGCCATCAGGACCACATCATCTGCAAAAAGCAGAGACCTAATCCTGCAGCCACCAAACCAGATACCCTCAACACCTTGACTGCGCCTAGAAACACAAAACTTAAAAAATAAATGATTTACAATTGCACACACAAGGTTTTGTGCAGCTTCACTCATTGTAAAGGAAGATAATGTGCTTCGTACACCTGCAGGACCGCAAGCAAGGTCGCAGAGAAAATGCGGGCTGGAATTTGAGTGATGTGGGCATTTTCTATATGAGCTTGTGGAATGGATTGGATACCGACGCACAAAAGGGGCTCTCTACCTTACGCTACGAAGTGAGGGGAAACTGAGTGAATAATAACAGGTTATATGATTATTTATTTAAACTCATATTTGGGCCACTTTATAATGAATATGTCGGCATTTATTTGTAAAAACAAAACAAAAAAACACCAAATTATTTAGGGGGGGCTTAAGAATATTTTAGGGGGGCTTGAGCCCCCCTAAAATAGGCCTAACAACGCCAATGAGTTAAAGTACCATTGATTGTCACACACACACTAGGTGTGGTGAAATTTGTCCTCTGCATTTGACCCATCCCCTTGATCACCCCCTGGGATGTGAGGGTAGCAGTGGGGAGCAGTGGGCAGCAGCGGCGCCGCGCCCGAGAATAATTTTTGGTGATTTAACCCCCAATTCCAACCCTTGATGCTGAGTGCCAAGCAGGGAAGAATGCTGGTATGAGGTTTTAAACATAACCCGTTAACTGCTGCCAATCAAATGGTGAATAAGATACTCTTTAGGGTTCATATGTTTGTAAATCTGACTGTGATGAAGTCAGTGCCTCACCAGCCATCAACCTCACCGCACGTCACTGATATATATGTATGTACATCCTTAAAATGTCATAACCCAATTAACTGTGTTTTAAAAAACTGATTTCAACCGAATTCATGCAATAATTGTATTTTATGAGGCCTGTAAACACACCGAGTGTGTGTATGGGGCGGCGACATTGGGTGGAACCTTCAGGAGTCTTATGTAAGAAAAACCAAGTGTTCAGTTGTGCTGCCACACGCGCATTAAAGCATTGTCGAGGGCCTCGCACCACTGTGAACCACTTCACTCCAGACTGCAGAAAACCTGCCCCATGGCCCTTTTCCATCGTCGAAACATCGCCCCTTTTTATTGCCACCTCCCCCTCTTCCCTCCTTCTCCCGCTCCAGTTTCTTTCTGTGCATGAGGAGGAGTTGGTGGACACGGCTCTATTTTCATCAGCTGCTCCTGTTCAAGGTGGTGGAGGATCATTGCTGGGGTGACAGAGTAAATAGACACTCAAACACACGGCCTGCTTGGCCACGTCGATCATAGAGCAGGAGAGGCCCGCTGCATGTTTGTCTCATGCACAAACCCACTAACCTATAGAATGTGTACTTTACGCAATCACAGGCCATGCACTTTGAAAACAATGTAATGGTCAACAGAAACTAGTCTATATATACTGGACATTTAAATAAGACAAACATCTTAACAGCTGCAGGCGAGTCTAAATATTAGGTCTCGGTCTCAGTATGGTGGACTTCTTCTACATGACTACGAACTATAACCATAACCATATTTAATCATAGTGTCTGTTTGAGAGTTTGATAGCACGTGTAAGATCTGTGTTGCAACAGATGCTGCCAGGCTACATATTTCTTCACGGGCTCACCACGAATGGAAACGTTCACTGACATACACAACCGTCTGCAAATATAGCTTACATTGCATAAGTTGCTGAAAGGTACCTTTTTTTCCTTTTGGGTTTAAAACTGTCAACATTTGCAACCGACATACATCAACAGTAGTTTAGAGAGTATGGGACCCGAGTTGCTTAAGATAGTTTGGAGTCAAAGGTCGTATTGGTTGTGCGTATCATCTTTGTTTTGAGTACATCATACAAGGGAATCTTCAGTAGATGTCTCGAAGCTAAGATACATTGCAAAGATTAATCAGAGACAAAGCAACACAAAAAGCATACAAATAACCAGCTCATTTGTAATTTTATATGCACACAAAAAGAAATGGAAAACTTGCACATGCTGTAATTACAGTTATACAAAACCCAAAACAAAACCTGTGTAAACTGTAAATAAAAACAGAATACAACGATTAGCTAATCCTTTTCAACTTATATGCAATTGAATAGACTGTAAAGACAAGATATTTAATGTTTGAACTGAGAAACTTTTTTTTTTTTTGCTAATACCCATGTAACATATTGCAAAAAAGTTGGCACAGGGGCATTTTTACCACTGTGTTACATGTCCTTTCCTTTTAACAACCCTCAGTAAACGTTTGGGAACTGAGGAGACCAATTTTTTGAAGCTTTTCAGGTGAAATTCTTTCCCATTCTTGCTTGATGTACAGCTTAAGTTGTTCAACAGTCCGGGGGTCTCGGTTGTTGTATTTTAGGCTTCATAATGTGCCACACATTTTCAATGGGAGACAGGTCTGGACTACAGGCAGGCCACTCTTTTACTACAAAGCCACGCTGTTGTAACACGTGCGGCTTGGCATTGTTTTGCTGAAATAAGCAGGGGCGTCCATGAAAAAGACGTTGCTTAGATGGCAACATATGTTGCTCCAAAACCTGTATGTACCTTTCAGCAGTACATATATATATATATATATATATATATATATATATATATATATATATATATATATATATATATATATATATATATATATATATATATATATATATATATATATATATATATATATATATATATATATATATATATATATATATATATATATATATATATATATATATATATATATATATATATATATATATATATATATATATATGGGTTCACAGTGTGGCGCATATTTGTAACAGTGTTAAAGTTGTTTATACGGCCACCCTCAGCATGACCTGTATGGCTGTTGATCAAGTATGCCTTGCATTCACTTATGTGTGTGTAACAGCCGCATTCATCATGTGACTGGGCCGGCATGTTGTTTGTTTGGAGGAAAAGTGAACGTGACGACAGGTTGTAGAGGACGCTAAAGGCAGTGCCTTTAAGGCACGCCCCCATTATTGTTGTCCGGGTGGAAATCGGGAGAAATTCGGGAGAATGGTTTCCCCGGGAGATTTTCGGGAGGGGCACTGAAATTCGGGAGTCTCCCGGGAAAATCGGGAGGGTTGGCAAGTATGCTAACAACCTCTCCACGCAGGAGAGGGGGGCAGAGCAGAAAAGAGACGGCAGATCAACTGGTCTAAAAGGGGGTCTATTTAAAGGCTAGATTATACAAATGAGTTTTAAGATGGGACTTAAATGCTTCTACTGAAGTAGCATCTCTAACTGTTACCGAGAGGGCATTCCATAGTACTGGAGCCCGAATATAAAACGCTCTACAGCCCGAAGAACGCAGATTTCTTGCCGGGACATATGGTACAATACAATCAGCAAGATAGGCTGGAGCTAGACCGTGTAGTATTTTATACGTAAGTAGTAAAACCTTAAAGTCACATCTTAAGTGCACAGGAAGCCAGTGCAGGTGAGCCAGTATAGGCGTAATATGATCACACTTTCTTGTTCTTGTCAAAAGTCTAGCAGCCGCATTTTGTACCATCTGTAATCTTTTAATGCTAGACATAGGGAGACCCGAAAATAATATGTTACAGTAATCGAGACGAGACGTAACGAACGCATGAATAATGATCTCAGCGTTGCTAGTGGACAAAATGGAACACATTTTAGCGATATTACGGAGATGAAAGAAGGCCGTTTTAGTAACACTCTTAATGTGTGACTCAAACGAGAGAGTTGGGTCGAAGATAATACCCAGATTCTTTACAGAGTCACTCTGTATAATTGTTTGGTTGTCAAATGTTAAGGTGGTATTATTAAATAGGTGTCGGTGTCTAGCAGGACCGATAATCAGCATTTCCGTTTTCTTAGCGTTGGGTTGCAAAAAGTTAGCGGACATCCATTGTTTGATTTCATTAAGACACGCCTCCAGCTGACTACAATCGGGCGTGTTGGTCAGCTTTAGGGTCATGTAGAGTTGGGTGTCATCAGCATAACAGTGAAAGCTAACACCGTATTTGCGTATGATGTCACCTAGCGGCAGCATGTAGATACTTAAGAGTGCAGGGCCAAGAACCGAACCCTGGGGAACTCCGCATGTTACCTTAACATAGTCCGAGGTCACATTGTTATGGGAGACGCACTGCATCCTGTCAGTAAGATAAGAGTTAAACCAAGACAAGGCTAAGTCTGCCATACCAATACGTGTTTTGATACGCTCTAATCAAATATAATGATCGACAGTATCGAAAGCAGCGCTAAGATCAAGAAGCAGCAACATTAGATACTATCTTTTAGGTACCACAGGCAATGGCAGCTGTCATGCTGTGCCTGCAGGCTTCTAGTATGCCACTCCAGTCACAGGGCTCATGTAACATGGAGTCTTATAGAGCAGTGTTTTTCAACCACTGTATCTCAGAGATACAGTCTGGTGTACCGTGGGAGACTATGTAATTTCACCTACTTGGGTTAAAAATATTTTTTGCAAACCAGTAATTATAATCCGCAAATGTGCCGTTGTTGAGTGTCGGTGCTGTCTAGAGCTCGGCAGAGTAACCGTGTAATACTCTTCCATATCAGTAGGTGGCAGCAGGTAGCTATTTGCTTTGTCGATGTCGGGAACATGGTTTGTCGTGATCACAATATACGGGAGGCAGCGCGTAAGGTAAAAAAGTATCTAACACTTAAAGGGGAACATTATCACCAGGCCTATGTAAGCGTCAATATATACCTTGATGTTGCAGAAAAAAGACCATATATTTTTTTAACCGATTTCCGAACTCTAAATGGGTGGATTTTGGCGAATTAAACGCCTTTCTATTATTCGCTCTCGGAGCGATGACGTCACGTTGTGACGTCACATCGGGAAGCAATCCGCCATTTTCTCAAACACATTACAAACACCGAGTCAAATCAGCTCTGTTATTTTCCATTTTTTCGACTGTTTTCCGTACCTTGGAGACATCATGCCTCGTCGGTGTGTTGTCGGAGGGTGTAACAACACGAACAGGGACGGATTCAAGTTGCACCAGTGGCCCAAAGATGCGAAAGTGGCAAGAAATTGGACGTTTGTTCCGCACACTTTACCGACGAAAGCAATGCTACGACAGAGATGGCAAGAATGTGTGGATATCCTGCGACACTCAAAGCAGATGCATTTCCAACTGGACTGGGCAGATCAGCTTTCAGGAAAAGAGAGCGGATGAGGGTATGTCTACAGAATATATTAATTGATGAAAACTGGGCTGTCTGCACTCTCAAAGTGCATGTTGTTGCCAAATGTATTTCATATGCATGTTGTTGCCAAATGTATTTCATATGCTGTAAACCTAGTTCATAGTTGTTAGTTTCCTTGAATGCCAAACAAACACATACCAATCGTTGGTTAGAAGGCGATCGCCGAATTCGTCCTCGCTTTCTCCCGTGTCGCTGGCTGTCGTGTCGTTTTCGTCGGTTTCGCTTGCATACGGTTCAAACCGATATGGCTCAATAGCTTCAGTTTCTTCTTCAATTTCGTTTTCGCTACCTGCCTCCACACTACAACCATCCGTTTCAATACATGCGTAATCTGTTGAATCGCTTAAGCCGCTGAAATCCGAGTCTGAATCCGAGCTAATGTCGCTATACCTTGCTGTTCTATGCGCCATGTTTGTTTGTATTGGCATCACTGTGTGACGTCACAGGAAATTGGACGGGTGTACATAACGATGGTTAAAATCAGGCACTTTGAAGCTTTTTTTAGGGATATTGCGTGATGGGTAAAATTTTGAAAAAAAACTTTGAAAAATAAAATAAGCCACTGGGAACTGATTTTTAATGGTTTTAACCCTTCTGAAATTGTGATAATGTTCCCCTTTAAACCAAAAATAAACAAAAGGCGAGTGCTGTTAATTGCCGCTTAGGGATGGCTATGCAAATCGAAACTAAAACTGAACTGGCTGCAAAGTAAACAAAAAACAGAATGCTGGACGACAGCAAAGACTTACAGCGTGTGGAGCAGACGGCGTCCACAAAGTACATCCGTAAATGACATGACAATCAACAGTGTCCCCACAAAGAAGGATAGCGTCCGCACAACTTAAATGGTCTTGATTGCAAAAACAAAGCAGGTGCGGGGAATAGCGTTCAAGGAAGACATGAAACTGCTACAGGAAAATACCAACAAAAGAGGAAAAGCCACCAAAATAGGAGCGCAAGACAAGAACTTAAAACACTGCACACAGGAAAACACCAAAAAACTTAAAATAAGTCACGGCGTGATGTGACAGGTCGTGACAGTACACCTACTTTGAGACAAGAGCTATAGTGATGCATGCTTGGTTATGCTTTGAATTCATATACAACAATTTCGAGAACAACTTTTTATTGTCAATATCGGTTGCTGAGTTTCATTTTTTTAATGTTTTCTGCTGGAGGTGATCATCAGAATTTTTTCAATGAAAAAAAATGTGCCTTGGCTCAGAAACGGTTGAAAAACACTGTTATAGAGAATATACTGTAGGCTCCTTACAATCCAGTCTCCCAGTGCAGTATAAGATCATGCATTTGCATATACTTGTCAGTTATAGTGTCAATAAAGGACCTCAAAACTAACATAACCGGTGTTATTTGCTTTAGTTTACCATATGATATCGAATAATATAAAGCAATCATTGTAATGCCTCCATCCTGACAAATGAACAGAATTGTTACTGCACCTCCAGTCCCAAATAATGCTATTTGGTAATAGTAGAAAAGAGCATCATACACGAATACAAATAGACGGAGTAGACATCGAAAGGGTAAAAGAAACCAGATTTTTGGGAGTATTAATAGATGATCAAATGAACTGGAAATCTCATATACAAAACATACAACATAAGGTGGCAAAAAACATTTCAATAATGAATAAAGCAAAATACGTCCCGGGCCAAAAATCACTTCATATTCTCTACTGCTCGCTAGTGTTACCATATCTGAGTTATTGTGCAGAAATATGGGGAAACTACTACAAATGTGAGCTATATTTGTTAACCGTGTTACAAAAAAGATCAGTTAGAATAATACATAATGTTGGATATAGAGAACATACAAACCCTTTATTTATTGAGTCAAAAATATTAAAGTTCGGTGATTTGGTAAAATTGCAAAAAGCTAAAATGATGTGCAAAAGCAAACTATAACCTGCTTCCAAAGAATGTACAACAATTCTTCTCTACTAAAGAGGAGAAATATAACCTTAGAGGAAAAAATCATTTAAAACATTTATATGCACTTAGAACTTTTAGCATATCAGTATGTGGAATTAAATGATGGAATGGATTAAGTAAATAAGTTAAAAATTGTACTGATATGCAGGGGCGCCGCTAGGGATTTTGGGCCCCATGAAAAGAATCTTTACAGGGCCCCCAACACAGTGTCATTATTTTTTCTGTATTATAATTTCATCATCATTAGGGGCCTCTCTGGGCCCCCCTCCATCATGGGCCCCTAGAATCCGTCTCCTTTACCCCCCCTTTTCGGCGCCCCTGCTGATATGATCCAGTTTAAGAGGTTGTTCAAAATAATAGTGCTTACAAAGTACAAAGAAGAAGAATTATGAGAAATACTTCCAACCTTATTGAAAAAAAGATATTCTTCATCTCAGTATGTTAATAATGACTGAATTAATTAATGAAATATTACAAAACTGTTGTGTATACTAATTCACAGATGCTATTTTATTATATAAAAAGGTCAGTAAATGATTCTATATATTTGTAAACGCTCTGAAGTGGGAAAGGGGTAGGATTAAATAAGCTTTGCTTCTTCTACTCCTTTTCGGGCATGATGTAAAATGGAATGATATGAAATTGTGTGATGTATTATGCTGTAAGTGTGTTCATGTTCGAAATAAACTAAAGAAAGAACGAAAGAAAGTGTCTAGGTTGCGTTATAGCAAATGGAGTTCTAAATTGGGACAATGCTGCCATCTGCTGGCAACAAGTGAAACCACAATCTGCTGACAAAACCGCAATATTAGTATTAGTATTTTGATAGGACTACAAGTATCGTCTTTTATAGATTAGTAGTGTGTGACAAATAATAGCAAACTATTTGTCTCCACTAAAAGACTAACGTGACTCGGATTAGTCGCTTATCTCGGTTATTGTATATTGACTCTGTGACGTATGTCAGATGATCAGGAGTCATAGTTTTCCCGTCCCACCGCTCATCACTCTGGCCTCTGATTGGACGATGAGGGGCAGTTGGTGGTCGTGATAACCAATCATATATTTCGTTTCTCACACAACCAGCGCTTTCTCATCACACCGCCCTCCCCGCTTGGTGACGTCACGTCCCGCTAGACGCACTAAAAAGAGAAAGGCTTGTTCACTGCGGTGGAAATACTAGCTCAGGTTAGCGCCTACGAGGACGTTTTTTTAATCCAAGAAACACTCCGCTGCTGTTGTTGAATTCAACTGTTATTCACGTTAAGGTACGTACAATATTTGGTGGCCGTTTGGTGTTTTTTTGTGTTTATACGCCGAGTCATTCCGAAGTTTACCGAGTGGGGCTGGGCTTGGGCCTACAGGTGCACTCTAACTACTTCCTCAACATCTTCTCCAAATGTGGGTTTATACTAACAATACTTAATTAAGAGGCAAACACGGTTAAGATACGAATAATAAGCCAATAAAATATAATTTACAGCTTAATTTAACACACTCGAGGAGATGTCTACATCATACATGTTGTTTATAGCGACAGAAACGTTAACCATTTTCCGCTCTATTCGAACATGTTTTGCTTTGTGTTGTTCACTCCTACGATATCTTGAAAGAGGTGATCGCTCCATGTGCTCATATTTATAACATCGCCATCATATTGACGACTCGAGTACGGCAGCCTGACAATAGTTGAAAACAAACGACACTTATGCAAATGATTAAACTCTATTCCCATAAACCTATTGCCACACTCGTAGGCGTTCACTCTGGGGCTGCACGATTCTGCCGAGAATATAGATCGCGATTTTTGTCTTGACAAGCACACACATCTTCAGGACAATGTCCTTCATATTTATAGAAGTCATATTATTATTGTTGTTATTATTATTATTGTTGTCATTATCATCAGACTCCTAATCGCCATGTTATGCTTTTACAATTTTTTTAATGGCAGGTCTTGTTGATTTAGGTCATTGGTCAGCAACCCGCGGCTCTCGAGCCACATGCGGCTCTTTGGCGGCGCCCTGGTGGCTCCATGGAGCTTTTTCAAAAATGTATGGAAATGGGAAAAAAATGGGGGGGGGAATATGTTTTTTGTTGTAATATGGTTTCTGTAGGACAGGCCTGGGCAATTATTTTGACTCGGGGGGTCACATTTAGAGGAAAAAAATGTGTCTGGGGTCCGGTATATCTATTTTTAGGAACACTAATACAAAACTTCACACTAATGTCTGATTAAATGCTAAAAACGTTATGACCGCCTTAAAAAAACCTAATGGAATTTTAAATTTTTCTATGAATGATAAAACACTGAATATTGACAAAATATGAACGTCACACCCCCTTTCGATCGACATATTTTACAATCAAGTGAAACGCAACAAAAATGCAACAAACAGTGAAATATGAACGCGAACGGTACAAAATAAACCCACCGACAATCTGATATATCTGATATATCACTAAGCTTTAGAACTTTTATGAACGATAAAACACTGAATATTGACAATATGAACGTCGCACCCCCTTTCGATCGACATATTTTACAATCAAGTGAAACGCAACAAAAATGCAACAAACAGTGAAATATGAACGCTAAGGGTACAAAATAAACCCACCGACAATCTGATATATCTGATACATCACTAAGCTTTTGAACTTTGTTGTGAAAATCTCCTTCCGCGTCTGTGGAAACGCTTCCCGCCCACACTGCTTGGTGCCTCGTCTGAGCTGCTGTGACGTAGATTACCATAGTAACTAATAAGATGACCATAGTAACTAAATAGATTACCATTGTAACTAATTAGATTACCATAGTAACTGGGAATATCATTCCAAAGGACAGATTCCAACCATTGAAATACTTTGTATAGTTGAAGACTTACGGTCATTAGAAAACATCACTGCATCATAATGGCAGCTACCCTTTCCATCTTAAAGATCTAAAAATATTATTTGGGAATGTCCGGCAGGCCAGATTGAAAAGCTCAACGGGCCGCATGTGGCCCCTGGCTTTAATTTGCCCAGGTCTGCTGTAGGAGGACAAACACGACATAAAAATTCCTAATTGTTAGAAAGCCCACTGTTGAGTATGTCATACTAATTTCAGCGGCCCTTGAACTCACCATTGTGTGGACTGTGACTCAACAGTTTGTTTACATCTACAACTTTTTCCGACGCTGCCACAGAAAGACATGTTTTATGCCACTCCTTCTTTGTCTCATTTTGTCCACCAAACATTTTTTGCTGTGCGTGAATGCACGAAGGTGAGCTTTGTTGATGTTATTGACTTGTGCGGAGTGCTAATCAGGCATATTTGGTCACTGCATGACTGTAAGCTAATCGATGCTAACATGCTATTTAGGCTAGCTGTATGTACATATTGCATCATTATGCCTCATTTGTATCTATATTTGAGCTCATTTAATTTCCTTTACTAATGTGTAATTAAAAATTAAATAAAAAAAACTTATTTAGTTTATTTTTCCATGTTTCATGCCACATTATCTGTCTGTAATATTGGCTGCATTTCTGATAGTTGTTTGTGCGCCATGTTGTTCCAGACCACAGCAAACATTACCCAGCTTGCAAAGGTTGTAATAAATCTATTAGCAGAAGACAACCTGATGTTTCCTTTAACTTGGACTCACACATCTATAACTTTGGCCATTCTAAGACAGTCATTTCCAGGAGTTATCGCACCCTCTGGGAAGTTTTACTAATGTTTTCCAATGTAGTAAACATATGTAGAATAAATATTACTGCGACACATGGTGAAGTGAAGTGAATTATATTTATATAGCGCTTTTTCTCAAGTGACTCAAAGCGCTTTACATTGTGAAACCCAATATCTAATTTACATTTAAGCCAGAGTGGGTGGCACTGGGAGTAGGTGTCTTGCCCAAGGACACAACAGCAGTGACTAGGATGGCAGAAGCGGGGATCGAACCTGCAACCCTCAAGTTGCTGGCACGGCCGCTCTACCAACCGAGCTATACCGCCCCAATGGTCATTTTCATAGTAAATTAATATAGCTAGTTAGCCACTTACATCATGTGTTGCCATCATTATAACACTTATATATGTCTTGATTTTTTTTGCGGCTCCAAGCCGATTACTTTTTTGTATTTGTGGTCCAAAATGTCTCTTTCAAAATTTTGGGTTGCCGACCCCTGATCTAGGTCAAAATGTATCTATCAAGCCAAGAACAATACAAACTCGCTCACTTCATACTACATTCATGCACATTAGGGGCTGTCACAATACCAGAATTTCAGTGGTCGATACATATACCCATGGATTTCCACGATTCTCTTATGAAGGAGTTACCGTATTTTCTGCACCATAAGCCGCCCTGGGTTATAAGCCGCGCCTTCAATGAACGGCATATTTCAAAACTTTGTCCACCTATAAGCCGCCCCGTGTTATAAGCCGCATCTAACTGCGCTAAAGGAATGTCAAAAAAACAGTCAGATAGGTCAGTCAAACTTTAATAATATATTAAAAACCAGCGTGATGTGGGCGCGCATGGAGTCGTATATCAACATGGACGGAGCTGCGTGAAAAAAGCCACCCGGCCTCTTACCACTCGCTCATCTTTTTTTCATCCATCCATCCCTTCGAGTTAGCTTTTATGATGACGCCGGCTGGAAAGGTCTCTTTTGGCAAGGTCTTCCTTTTGAATATCACCATGGGTGGAAGTTTCTGGCCATTAGCATGGCAAGCTAGAACCACAGTGAAGGATGACTTCTCATTCCCTGTGGTGCGAATATTCACCGTACGTGCTCCTGTTGTATCCACAGTGCGGTTCACAGGAATATCAAAAGTCAGTGGAACCTCGTCCATGTTGATAATGTTCTCTGGCCGGATCTTTTTTTCAGCTATCTTGTTTTTACAATATGCACGGAAAGTAGCCAGCTTTTCTTGAAAGTCTTTAGGCAGTTGCTGTGAAATAGTAGTCCGTGTGCGGATGGAGAGATTGCGTCTTTTCATGAACCGGAAACCTGTCGCTTAGTAGGAGCCATTTTGTGGTCTTTACAGATGTAAACACACAAAGGAAATGAAACGTAATATCCGCGCGCTTCTTCTTCTTCTACGGGGGCGGGTGGTTGCTTACAGTAGAAGAAGAAGCGCTTCCTCTTCTATGGGGGCGGGTGCTTACCTTGGCGGTTGCTTGCGTAGAAGAAGAAGCACTTCCTCTTCTACGGGGAAAAAAGATGGCGGCTGTTTACCGTAGTTGCGAGACCGAAACTTTATGAAAATGAATCTTAATATTAATCCATATATAAAGCGCACAGGGTTATAAGCCGCACTGTCAGCTTTTGAGTAAATTTGTGGTTTTTAGGTGCGGCTAATAGTGCGGAAAATACGGTATGTTAAAATGAATTATGGATACAAGCAAGTAAACAACAATTAATGGCCAATGCATTCACATTTTATTTTAATAATCTTCAACCAACACTTTAAGTTGAATTAACCAAAGGAAACATTTTCTGCTCACATTTTAAACATTCATGTCATTTTCAATAAAAGTACAGTAACCAACATTTTAACAGTAGATTTATCTGCTAAATAAAGTTCTCCGCCCTGGCATAGCCAATGACAAAAAGCGTCCCAGGTGTGCGGAAGCATGTTTGCCCACTCATCAATGTTATCCATTGCTATCGCTTCATGTTGTTGTGTTCTAGAAGTGGCTGCGTTGCCGTAACTTGCTCTGCTGTCACTTCCGTGTCCTTTTTGGCTTAAAGTTAAGTTCTGGCTTTATATTATTGCGTGGTGTCGTTCATCTTTGTTGTGGCTTTTGCAAAGGTAACTGAAAGTTTTTGTGTTGTAATTTATGATATTGCCTTGTGGCATTTGCGTTTATTACCTTTCTCGATTGATTGAAACTTTTATTAGTAGATTGCACAGTACAGTACATATTCCGTACAATTGACCACTAAATGGTAACACCCAATAAGTTTTTCAACTTGTTTAAGTCGGGGTCCACGTTAATCAATTCATGGTAGCTATCCACCATTTTGTTTTGATGACGCCACAGACAGGCAAACAGAATTAAGGTTTAACGTCCTCATCTTTTAAAGCGCTAAACTTCATATACCGTTCTCAAATCCAATATATTCCTTTTTCTAGTATCGATAAAATCGATCAATTCCCTTTTAAAACTATTTTGGATTGGTACCTATCTTCCGGAAAGCAAACTTGGAAATTTCGGAATATAAATCGATCTATTGATATATCAATCAATCGTTACACCCCTAACTGTAAGTGATTGTTTGACTATGTTCGAGTTTGTATTTCTTGTTTAGCACTCAGCGATAATGCTACTTGCTGGATCTACTTATCACTCAGCTTCTAAAACTTGTAGCTCATTCTGCGTACATTCAGGCTCAAAAAGATACGGTTCTGGATCATGATTTGTCCCAAAGTAGTTGTTTGCTCTCATGAAGTCTGCCATGATTAGTAGCAGGGCTATATGCTTAGCTTTTTCACTAGGAGCACCGGTCCTACTAAATGGGGGAAAAAAAATAGTAGCACAGAACATTTTTTTGAGCAATATGAAGTGTCTTAAATGAAACAATTTTATTATTAACTCTAGGGCTGGGCGATATATCGATATGAAAATTACTATATCGTGATATCGGAGTATACGTTCTCACGCAGTTGCTTTTAGCTGCTGGCATTACACGACAGGCTCTTCCCACTTTTTCTTGTGTCTCCTCACAGACAGCAAGCGCAGCTTCTACATACGTCACATACTGTCATGTCATACGTCACAGTATACGCCCTCGCGCAGCAGAGAGGTAGCAGCATGGGTGAAGTTAGCTATGATGCTAGCGGTAATACGAGCAAAAGAAGGTGCGAATCTGGTAACAAATAAAGGAATAATTAATTCCCCCAAAAAACAGCAGGGGGTCCATCGTCTGGCGGGGGTTTGGCTTCAAGTGGGAATATGTCGAACAGACAACCGTAATTTGTCAAGTGTGGGGCGAAAGCGTTGCTATAAAAAGTAGCATTACTGCTAATATGTAGCATCATTTGAAAAGTCACCTGCTAGAGAATCAAGAGTGCTTACTCCGCACGTCAACATCTCGGTTTGGTGCCACACGTCCACACCATCAAAATGCCGAGGCAAACATTTCCACATCAACACCGTATGAAAAAAATTGTGATTTTTTTTAGTTGAGATTTCCTTCTCTGCATGAAAGTTTTAAAGTAGCATATATTAATGCAGTATGAAGAAGAATGTTTGAATGTAGACACATAGAATCATCATACTGGTGTGATTATATGCATCAAGTGTTCATTTAAGGCTAAGGCAAAATATCGAGATATATATCATGTATCGCGATATGGCCTTAAAATATCGCGATATTAAAAAAAGGCCATATCGCCCAGCCCTAATTAACACTCACATAATGTACACAGTAGCACACATGTGCACTCGCACATGTAAACACAGTGCTATCATAAACCCCAATGCAATCCTCAATTAAACATCCCTGTCCCATAGCTTTTTGTAGTCAAGTCATACTATGTAATGCCGTACACACATGTACTAAGCTACGCATTCATTTACATAACATGACACATGACATCAAATCACATGCAATTACGTTACAGATCATACTGCCACATGCCAGAATGACCAGTGATGTTGATAGGTTGTCAATTTAGTGGTACTGGTGGTATGACATTATATTGTTATGATAACAGATGTATTGAATTATGTTGAAAATGTATCTGAACTTAAAGGGGAACTGCACTTTTTATGGAATTTTGCATATGGTTCGCTATCATTATGAGAGACAAGAACACACATGTCTTAAAAAAAAATAGAGGGATTTTTAAAGATGATAAAAAAACACTTGGAAGATGGAGCTAATGGGAGTCACCATTGTAGCCTTCAAAGCCCTCTAAAACAACTTAAAAAACCTCCGTCAATGTCTTGTATACACACTGCAAGTCTATATATAATGTAGTTACAGACACGTCCATAAAAATATGAAATATGCATAATATTTACCGTATTTTAGTCATTTTAATCAATGAGTGGGACTGACTTCTTTTGCGCATTGATTTCCGTTTCCATAGCAGCGCACTTCCGACTTCTGGCAACAACTTTGTTTTCCTACTTCGGGATGCAAAGGTGTGTGGCAGACTTGGTAACTGACAACGAAGACGACTATTTTTAGACTAATGAGGATTCACAACCTTTTCTTTTTGAAGATAAGTATGTTTGTTTATTTAATTACAGCATGTCCCCTAAACTTTAGAACACGATCGACATGAATGAGCGCAACAATTAGCAGTGGAAACGTAGGTTTATTTACTATCAAGTTCGTATTTCGTATCTAGTGGGTAAAATGAAATTTGCAGTCGACTGCTTAGTTGTTTTGCTAGCAACTAAACGACTATGTCATGAGAGCATTGAAGCTGTGTACATGTGATCACGTCTGCGTTGAGCAGATGCGCAGAGAGTTGATATAGCGCTTGGCCGCTAGAATGGTTTGTTGACAACAATGTTTCCGTATGTTTAAAATTACCAAAATACGTAAATATTAAGTTATTGTGAATGTGCCTGTTACAACATTACATACATACTTAGAGTCTGTATATAAAATGTTAGGGATGTAATTGTATCAAAATCTTACGGTATTAAGGTCACGGTCTGGTATTATTGTGGTATATATCACAAAAAAAAAAGAAAGACTACAACATTTTTTTTTATAGTGTTTAAAATGAAGTGGTAAGAATGTTAGGATAAACACACTTATTATAATCGAACACAAACATAATGCTCCAATGTTCTAATGTTATTACTACAAACAAGTGTGTGTGTGTGTGTGTGTGTGTGTGTTTGTGTGTGTGTGTGTGTGTGTTACTTCCAGACCGGCCAATTCAAAAGTGCAACCAAAAAACTACACTGACCACGTTTTAATTTTATACCGTTACACGTCACGGTATTATTGTGATGATTTAGATACTGAAACACCGCTGTATTTGTAGTACCACAACACCCCTATAAAACGTTGATGCAGGTTTTTAGAGCGCTTTATAGGCGGAATAGAACAAATCCCATTACCTCAATTTTTAGCCACCTTTTGCTAGCGTTTATTTACAAGATGGAATGCATTAAAAAAAGAAAAACATGCACTTTTCTCACAAAGGATTGTGAATGATAGACACAATTCCAAAAAAGTTCACATTTAAGATCACTGTGATCGTCTTTGTGCACATAATTTAAATTGCAGTATCAGCTTCCAAGAGTAAAAGAACAGCATTGGTCTATAACCTCCCAGAATATATTAAAACAAGTAATATTGTGCTTGTAAATATGCTCACAAAACAACAGTCAACTATCGTACATTGTAAAAGGAACAGCGGTGGTGTGGAGCTTTCAACTACCGGTACAGTAGGAGCACAAAGCGTTTCACAACCAACATCGTAACACAAAATATTGGTGGCGAATATCCACTCGGATCCCCACTCTCAATTGCGCGGCGAATAGTTTTGTGACCGCTTGTGTTTGAATAGCGCATAAATTCAAGACGCAAGATATACCTCTCTTTCAATTTTGAATTAACCTCTACAAAATCGCTGAACTGCATCAGAGATCATTTCTGCTATGTGTTACTCTCTTGCCAAACAGGCGCGCATGAAGTGTGTTAAGAAGCGGCGTTACGCCATGTCTACACTTACGCTACACTGCCACTCTTACATGAGAATGTGTTTATGAACAAGGGTCAACCAGAAGTGCCAAATCTGCATTTATGACAGGCTTCCACCAACAAGTAAAAATATGGAAACACTGACTAATTTTTTTTAAAGATAGTTTTTCTTCAGTGCTACTCATAATGTTGGTATCGACTTGGTGTCGAAGCTATAATACTTTGACAACCCTTATGCACACAATAAAGACAAGTCCAAAAAAAGGTAAATTAATTGGCTGGATGGATGGATAGACTTTATTTATTTTGATGCAGCTTGTAAATAAGAAAAAAAAAAATCATAATTTAGAAATGAGATTGTATGTTAGTGTGAATCAAGACTTTTTTTTTTGGTGGGAGATTATTTTATATTCATAGATGTACAGAGGCTATGGATAAGTAATTCGTTAGATGTGCTAACTTTGTTGTCATGTGCTTGCACCTAACTGCCTTCAGGTATAACAAAACAAATCATTAAGGGTTGTTCTCCTGCTCCCAGTGCACTGTTACCATAGTTACACCGCCTTGCCATCTGTCAGCAGCACTGAGAACACATTGAGGTAAAAGGTCAAATGTTCTCTACAAAATCACTATTTGTCGGTACAAATTAAAAGTAGCAAGTAGGTATATGACTGAATGTAACAATGTCTTGTGTCTAAGTTAACCTTTTTGCACGTCACGTTAACGCTGTAAAACCTAGTTTAATATTATTATTAAATGATGTAACATACGTGTTATAACACTTTGACCCTTATAAAGGCAATTTGCTTTTCCAATACAGATAATAATCAGTGATACTGGTCAACTATCACCGTGTGCTGGAGCTTTGACAAAAATAAAGCCTAATCTTTACTGCTGCTAGGAGATCTAATATGGATTCAGAGCCTCAGCTAAAATTATTTGTTTAGATGTTTATAGTGTACATATAGCAAGTACCAGAGGAGGCCTGGCTGAGCTGCAGTTTTTTTTTCCACTTTCTGCATGAGCAAACCCAGCATCAAATGTTGTGAAGTTCCCTATCCGGCTCGCAGGAGCCATTAGCAGTTGGTTGGGAAATGCACTCCCTCTTCACAAGGTCGGGGGTAAAGCAAATAACCTTAAGACATTGATTGGACTGTCTGAAAGTAGTTATGCATGTCTTACACACTGCACGCACAAAGGCACACACACGTACGTCTTTACACATGTAACCATGTAAATGTCCATCGAGATCGGCTTAGCATTTCTCTTTCCCATGGTGAATGTGATTAGCCTCTTGTAGCCCACTGTGACTCTAGTTCCTCAATTTGTGAAGCCTGTGTGAACACTGACAGCAAGATAGTTTCGCTGATCTGCTAGGTTGTGATTAAATGGATCACAAGACATGTACTTACAGTGTGTAGATTCTAGAATATGCTATGTTTGTTTTAGGGGACTACAAAAGGCATGGAACAGTATTATGGTATCAGGAAAACCAATACTATTGTCTTATGGGATAGGGTTGCATCATTGCTTTCAGAGAGGATTGTGCTCAAAGAACCCAAAGGAAGTCATTACGGGTGTGGCTCTACAGGGAAAAATACAGAACACAAACAAATGTTCTAAAGTCAGTTAGTGTAGCAAAGAACAATATGAATAAATTATCACAGTCATCATAAACCATTAATAATATGTAAACTGATATTATTTTAGCAGAGCAATCAATACACAAAATTAACTATGCTATGATAAAATAGGAGGACACAGCTGCTATGTGTTCAAATACTGTTGCACCATATTGACCAGGGATGTTCAACTAAAATTCAAATCTAAAACTTCCTCACACTAAGGTCAGGTGCACAGATACCTCAGATTAAGTTCATCAAACACTTTTGGAATTAATTAGAATGCTACAACATCAGTGACCACCCTTAAATCTTGTAAAAAAATGCTTGAGCTTTTCCATTTTCTTTTTCTCAAAGATGAATCCAGACCAGCCACCTCCATACCCAGGCCCAACGGCTCCAGTCTACCCAGGCCAGGGCCCAGTCCCTCAAGGGTACCCACCTCAGGGTTTCCCGCCACAGGGATATCCTGTTAACATGCAGCAGCCTAATCCACAATACCCAAACTATCCCCCTGGACCAATGGGACCCGGAGGCCCCTATCCTGGTGCAGGACAGGCTCCCTATCAAGGATACCCTGGACAACCGCAGTATGGCTGGCAGGGTGGCCCCCCTCCTGGACAAATGTATGGTGAAGCTCCTAAAAACACAGGTGGGTGGTACAGGTTTTTATGATGACATTATTTTGGGATTATATGAGTCAACGACAAGTAAACTTTTAAAAGGTGCTAGTGTTAATTCAGTAAGTTTACATGCACTTAAAAAAACACATTATTGCATAGACTGGCATAAAATCAGTTTTGTAAGACACATGTAGTAAACACCTTCATTTGATTGTATTTGTCGGATTAACACACCGAGATAATGCGATTGGAAATCAGCTGTCTTTAGCATTGAGTGAGCTACTTTCTCTGTGGTGGACCAATAAGTGTACAATAAAATAAAAAACTACCTGTTTAACAAAATGTCAGAATATTCTCAAAGAAGGCACCTTTGATACGTGACGATGCAAGCACATCCTGGTGAAGAGAAACCTACAAACGATTTTGTATACACAATTTAATTAATACAGAGGAAAATAATGTTGTGTGTTTTGTCAGTCAGTTATAAGTAGACAACAATAATAAAAAGCAGCACGGAGACCACATGAAGTATCTCTGCCTTGATCTCATTTATTTAAAACATCCGCAAGCAGCATCGTTATTTATACTTAATTTAGTGATGTAAAAATGTAATGTTAATATACAATATTGATTATAATTTGAATTGAGGGACAAGCGGTAGAAAATGGATGAATGGATAATTATTATAATATATAGAAATTTACACAACGTTATTGACATGCAATTAAAAATAATCCACTTCTTAGTTTTTATTTAAATAGTCAAAGCAATGGCAATTTTTTTTTCAAAACAATACTAACTCGTTTAACTCTTGGAGATCGCAGATCTCTGCCAGGCTTAAACTCCTAGTTGTAAAAAATATCTTAAATCCAGACCGTGGATTACTGACATTTCCTAAAAGTTAGATGCAAACTTTTGGCAGTTTTAGAGTTAGTTGTAGTGGAATGAAAGAAACTGAGTGAAGCCTCTTAGTAGTCAGTCATTAACTCTATTGTCCTTGTGAGTGGAGGTGGGGCCACTACCATAGACACAAATAAGTTGAGGCTCGTAACTTAAACGTAAGATATTGTAGTAGAAATGATCCGGATCAGCCCCAGAATGTAATAACTTGATCCTTATCCCATTTAAGACATTTCCTGAAAAGGTAGATGAAAATACACCAATAACTTTTTGAGTTATTTATAACAGAATGAAAGAAACTGAGTAAACACTGTGGTCTGTCTTCACTATCTTTGTCTCATGGATACACACACAAGTGTAAATGTTAGGTAATATAGTAGAAAGGTTTTGGATTAGGCCGAAAATCTAATCAGTTTTTCTCATTCCCATTTTGGACATTTCATATAAGTTTCATTGAAATCTGCCGTTCACTTTTTTAGTTATTTTTTAGACTAACTAACAAACTATCTAGCAGGCAGCGGAAGTTCTAGTTATGCATTAAATCCGAGAGCTTCCGCGCATGACAGCTATCTGCTCTATCTTATAAGCATCTAGTTAATAATCTTGTCTTTACTCACATTCTCACATTGCTAAACGAGCCTAAAAGACATAAGGTATTATGAAAAAAAGGGGCAACAACTATTACATTGTATGCGACTATGCGTATGAAAGCAAAATTATCACACCAAAATAAACTCACCTTATGCAGCTGACACGTTAAATATTTTCCCTGAAACTCATTTTGTTAGCTTATTGTAACTGCGCACAATGATGGCAGAGGCTCAATTAAGTGATATAGTGACGACAACTGCGTTTAGTTCAGGAGAGAACAAACAGAAGCTAATACAAATAATAATAGAAGAAATGAAAAAAGTAAAGAGATGACAAAAACAGAGTATCCTTGAATTTCAGTAAAACTAAAATAATGCTATTTGGAAACAGCAGAAGACAAAGTCAAACACAAATACAAATAGTTCTGCTTCTTCCCACTCCTTTTCGGACATCCTGTAAAGAAACATGTGGCGTATTACATTGTAATTGTATGCATGTTCAACATAAACTGACACTAACCAACCAACCAACAGAGTAGACCTTGAAAGGGTCAAATCAATCAATCAATCAATGTTTATTTATATAGCCCTAAATCACAAGTGTCTCAAAGGGCTGCACAAGCCACAACGACATCCTCGGTTCAGATCCCACATCAGGGCAAGGAAAAACTCAACCCAGTGGGATGACAAAATAAATCACATTTTTGTGTGTAACTATAGATGATAGAATGAATTGGAAATCTCATATAAAAAATAAACAACATAATGTAGCGAAAAATATTTTAATAATGAAAAAAGCAAAATATGTTCTGGACCAAAAATCACTCCATATTCTTTACTGCTTGCTCGTGTTACCATATCTTAGTTATAGTGTAGAAATGTGGGGAAATAACCACAAAAGTACACTTCATTCACTAACTGTGTTACAAAAAGGCCAGTTAGAATAATATATAACCTAGGATATAGAGAACATTTGAACTAGAGATGCGCGGATAGGCAATTATTTCATCCGCAACCGCATCAGAAAGTCGTCAACCATCCGCAATCCACCCGATCTAACATTTGATCAGAACCGCATCCGCCCGCCATCCGCCCGCACCCGCCTGTTGTTATGTATCTAATATAGACGATGCAAGGCATTAGTGAGGTTATAAAGCTTTTGCCTGTTAAAGAAAGGAGACTGATCCAATGCAGCACAGACATTCGCGTGCCACGCTGTCACGACCCAGACGCACACCAGTGCGCAATCATATGGGAGCCGCGCTGAGCGCACCTCCAAGCGCGTCTCGCTGCCGGCGACGGCCGGGTATATGGGCCCGACGCTCCAGCGCCATCCATTTTCAGGGCTAGTTGATTCGGCAGGTGGGTTGTTACACACTCCTTAGCGGGTTCCAACTTCCATGGCCACCGTCCTAGCTGCTGTCTATATCAACCAGGGTGAGGCCCACCCATTTCGTGAGCGCACTGCGCGCGGAGTGACCCCTGTTACGCGCCCCCGGCAACAGGGGTGGCGGGCAGGTAAGCTGCGCGGGCGGAGCGCGCGGAGTGACCCCTGTTACGCACGCGCCCCCGGCAACAGGGGTGGCGGGCAGGTAAGCTGCGCGGGCGGAGCGCGCTGAGTGACCCCTGTTACGAGCCCCCGGCCACGGGGGTGGCGGGCAGGTAAGCTGCTTACCTGCTGCGCGTGACGCCGGCCGCGGCGAAGGCGGACGAGGCGGGGTGTCGGTGCGGTGGGCGCAGTGGGCGCGGTGGTGACCCTGGATGTGCGTCGGGCCCTTCTCGCGGATCGCCTCAGCTACGGCTCCCGGTGGGGCCCTCTCGGAGGAAGGGGCCTCGGTCCCGGACCCCGGCGAGGCGTCCCTTCTCCGCTCTGTAAAAGTGTCCATCTCTTTTTTTTTTTTTCTTCTGTTGTGGCATATGCTGCAGGTGCCTGCTCGTTTTTCGTATGTGGGTAACAACATTTAACTATGTATATATATTTCCGAATTGGTTTAACTGCCACCCGCCTGAATCTATTTAAAATCTAATTTTTTTTAATAATTTGAACCACCCGACCCGACCCGACCCGCGGAAAAAATCTAATTTTTTTAAATTTCATCCGCCCGATCCGCGGATAATCCGCGGACTCCGCGGTTGTGCCCGCAAACCGCGCATCTCTAATTTGAACCCTTTATGTATTGAATGAAAAATATTGACATTCAATGATGTTGTGCATTTGCAAACAGCTAAAATTATGCACAAAGCGAGCTATAAGCTGCTACCTAAGAAAGTACAGCAATTGTTCTCAACAAAATAAGAGAAATATAACTTTAGATAAACATTTAACTTAAAACATTTCTATACACGTACAACACTTAAAATCTTTTGTATATCAGGATGTGGAATTCAATTATGGAGGGGATTAAGCAACAAAATAAAATAATGTACTAATATGATCCTGTTTAGCAAACTGTTCAAACTGAAAGTACAAGGAAGAAGAATCCTGATAAAAATCCTGAACCTTGTTGCAAAATGAGACCTTTATTATGTGAATCATAACTTAACTATGTAATTATGAGAACTTAATTTTTTTATTTATGTATTTAATATTTATTTAATTACTCATTTATCTATTTATTTTTTGTACTTACTAATTTATTTATCCATTCACTGTTGTATTACAGATTGAGTACAAGCAAATGTGTTCGAAATTGCTATAAAACGAAAAGGGGAAGGATAAAATAAGATCTGCTTCTTCCGTCTCCTTTTCAAACATTCTGCAATGAGAAACTAGAAATATGTGACGTATTGTGTTTTAAGTGTATGCATGTTTGAAATAAACTTCCTCCATAACCATAACCGTAGTGTGACACAAATTTCTTTGTGGCCCGGTACGAACCAGGTAGCAGTCCATGAACCAGGGTTTGAGGACAATGAGACAACATGTTGTCTGCTATTACTGCTTAGCTTTACAATTACAGTCTTGTGTTGTTTTGTTGTGCCACTCTGACATTTGAAAACAACTCTTAACAGGGCTGGACAACATTTTTTTCAGTCACCTCAACAGATTTTGGTTTGTCTAGAAGCTTTCAAATATCAAAATATGCCATATAATTGTATTTGAAGGTTATTACTATTAAAGTACCGCTTTTTAAAAGGCATCGTGGTGCGTTCATTTTGGTAGACAGGTGTGCCAACTGACATTTAGGGGTATGGGCCAAAATAATAAAAGAAAAAAAAAACAAATAACATAAGTTTAGAACACTTTTATAACACATTTATATTAATGAGCAAGTGCATGCATGTCACTGGTACTTCACATTATAACCACAATTTTAATACTGAACATCCTTTATTGTCAATGCTATTGTTTTACTGTAAAGCCAGTGTACCTTTTGTGCTCAACTCCTATTTGGACAGTAACAATTATTTATGCTTTCATCTTTACAGTAAACACTGTTCACATTGGATTAGAAATAAATCATTTAATAACTAAGTTGGCATTTGGTTGAAATGTAGACTTCAATTATAATTTAAGAGCTGTGACAAAATAATGTCCATGGTTCTCGCCCGGAAAAGGGTGGAGTGCCATCTCCGGGTTGGGGAGGAGATCTTGCCCCAAGTGGAGGAGTTCAAGTACCTCGGAGTCTTGTTCACGAGTGGGGGAAGAGTGGATCGTGAGATCGACAGGCGGATCGGTGCGGCGTCTTCAGTAATGCGGACGCTGTATCGATCCGTTGTGGTGAAGAAGGAGCTGAGCCGGAAGGCAAAGCTCTCAATTTACCGGTCGATCTACGTTCCCATCCTCACCTATGGTCATGAGCTTTGGGTTATGACCGAAAGGACAAGATCACGGGTACAAGCGGCCGAAATGAGTTTCCTCCGCCGGGTGGCGGGGCTCTCCCTTAGAGATAGGGTGAGAAGCTCTGCCATCCGGGAGGAGCTCAAAGTAAAGCCGCTGCTCCTCCACATCGAGAGGAGCCAGATGAGGTGGTTCGGGCATCTGGTCAGGATGCCACCCGAACGCCTCCCTAGGGAGGTGTTTAGGGCACGTCCCACCGGTAGGAGGCCGCGGGGAAGACCCAGGACACGTTGGGAAGACTATGTCTCCCGGCTGGCCTGGGAACGCCTCGGGGTCCCACAGGAAGAGCTGGACGAAGTGGCTGGGGAGAGGGAAGTCTGGGCTTCCCTGCTTAAGCTGCTGCCCCCGCGACCCGACCTCGGATAAGCGGAGGAAGATGGATGGATGGATGGATGGGACAAAATAATGTCATTTACCATTTAGGAATTAAAGTGACATGAACAGGAGAGTATTGAGTGTGTACAAACACACTGAAAATATAAGCACCGTTTTAACACTCGGATAGAAATCATTGGCAGTAAATGAAACCAATATATAAAAGTATGGAACAAAATCAATATCTTTATAATTTTGTCAGTTGGATTTGGATGTCACCTTCATAATGTAATTTCTAAATGTTAAATGACTAATTTTTGTCAAACCTCGTAAGTTAAAGGGGAACATTATCACCAGACCTATGTAAGCGTCAATATATACCTTGATGTTGCAGAAAAAAGACCATATATTTTTTTAACCGATTTCCGAACTCTAAATGGGTGAATTTTGGCGAATTAAACGCCTTTCTAATATTCGCTCTCGGAGCAATGACGTCACGTTGTGACGTCACATCGGGAAGCAATCCGCCATTTTCTCAAACACATTACAAACACCGAGTCAAATCAGCTCTGTTATTTTCCATTTTTTCGACTGTTTTTTTTCGTACCTTGGAGACATCTTGCCTCGTCGGTGTGTTGTCGGAGGGTGTAACAACACGAACAGGGACGGATTCAAGTTGCACCAGTGGCCCAAAGATGCGAAAGTGGCAAGAAATTAGACGTTTGTTCCGCACACTTTACCGACGAAAGCTATGCTACGACAGAGATGGCAAGAATGTGTGGATATCCTGCGACACTCAAAGCAGATGCATTTCCAACGATAAAGTCAAAGAAATCTGCCGCCAGACCCCCATTGAATCTGCCGGAGTGTGTGAGCAATTCAGGGACAAAAGACCTCGGTAGCACGGCAAGCAATGGCGGCAGTTTGTTCCCGCAGACGAGCGAGCTAAACCCCCTGGATGTCTTGGCTCACACCGTCCCTTATGCCACCGAAGATGATCAAGAGAAGAATATCGACCCTAGCTTCCCTGGCCTGCTGTCATCAACTCCAAAACTGGACAGATCAGCTTTCAGGAAAAGAGAGCGGATGAGGGTATGTCTACAGAATATATTAATCGATGAAAATTGGGCTGTCTGCACTCTCAAAGTGCATGTTGTTGCCAAATGTATTTCATATGCTGTAAACCTAGTTCATAGTTGTTAGTTTCCTTTAATGCCAAACAAACACATACCAATCGTTGGTTAGAAGGCGATCGCCGAATTCATCCTCGCTTTCTCCCGTGTCGCTGGCTGTCGTGTCGTTTTCGTGGGTTTCGCTTGCATACGGTTCAAACCGATATGGCTCAATAGCTTCAGTTTCTTCTTCAATTTCGTTTTCGCTACCTGCCTCCACACTACAACCATCCGTTTCAATACATGCGTAATCTGTTGAATCGCTTAAGCCGCTGAAATCCGAGTCTGAATCCGAGCTAATGTCGCTATAGCTTGCTGTTCTATGCGCCATGTTTGTTTGTATTGGCATCACTGTGTGACGTCACAGGAAAATGGACGGGTGTATATAACGATGGTTAAAATCAGGCACTTTGAAGCTTTTTTTAGGGATATTGCGTGATGGGTAAAATTTTGAAAAAAACTTTGAAAAATAAAATAAGCCACTGGGAACTGATTTTTAATGGTTTTAACCCTTCTGAAATTGGGATAATGTTCCCCTTTAAAGTTGAAACGTAACACTTCAATCATTTGTTTAATGATGTATTTTAAACCAATTGTGGTTGTGTAACAATGTGTGTACTGTAAAAGGCAAAATCATAAAAACTGTCACTCTTCAAAGACTTCTGGCCCTTTCTTACTGTAGCTAGTTTTATTTACAACAATGATAGCAAAGGATGCATAGTTGTGGTTGAATATATAATATCATTCAAATGTTTGGAAATACTCAATGTTATAAATGAGTGCCAGTGTATGTCATTTGAAACCCTAGTCAGACTACATATATTTTTAGGAGTGAAATATAACCATGCTATGAATTGACTACATTATTTAAAAAATAAATAGTGCATATTGCAAATGTTCTTCCCCCCATTACTTTAGTTGCAATTCCAGCTAACACAAAAGGACAATTCTGTTAGCAATAGCATTCCCTTAACCAGCTCAGTGGCCTTGCGGTTAGAGTGTCCGCCCTGAGACTGGGACTTTTTGAGTTCAAACCCCGGCCGAGTCATACAAAAGACTACAAAAAATGGGACCCATTGCCTCCCTGCTTGCCATTCAGCATCAAGGGTTGGAATTGGGGGTTAAATCACCAAATGATTCCCGGGCGCGGCCACCGTTGCTGCTCACTGCTCCCCTCACCCCCCAGGGGGTGAACTTTTTTTTTCAACGTTTTGAACAATTTCCCGTGTGGATCATTAAAGTTTGTCTAAGTCTAACATGGGGATGGGTCAAATGCAAAGGACACATTTCACCACACCTAGTGTGTTTGTGACAATCGTTGTTTATTACTAAAAATGTTGTGTAACCTTTTGGAACAGCTGTTAATTTATCATTTGATCACAGAAAGAGAAGAGGCCATCACAACATGAATACTATTACCGTATTTTTCGGAGTATAAGTCGCTCCTGAGTATAAGTCGCACCGGCCGAAAATGCATAATAAAGAAGGAAAAAAACATATATAAGTCGCATTTTTGGGGGAAATGTATTTGATAAAACCCAACACCAAGAATAGACATTTGAAAGGCAATTTAAAATAAATAAAGAATAGTGAACAACAGGCTGAATAAGTGTACGTTATATGAGGCATAAATAACCAACTGAGAACGTGCCTGGTATGTTAACGTAACATATTATGGTAAGAGTCATTCAAATAACTATAACATATAGAACATGCTATACGTTTACCAAACAATCTGTCACTCCTAATCACTAAATCCCATGAAATCTTATACGTCTAGTCTCTTTCGTGAATGAGCTAAATAATATTATATGATATTTTACGGTAATGTGTTAATAATTTCACACATAAGTCGCTCCTGAGTATAAGTCGCACCCCCGGCCAAATTATGAAAAAAATCGCGACTTATAGTCCGAAAAGTACGGTACTCTTATTAACTGTGTTGGGATGTCTCTCATTGGTCTTTTGGAGCAACTGAATCAAATGTTCTTACGTCATAGTCTAATGTTTGAAGACTGAGTTATATCGAGGTGGAACTATGATAAGCATCCTTTGGCTTATCAGGACGTTCATTATGAAATAACCATTAAGCACTTAGAGCAGTGTTTAACCTTGTTGGAGGTACCGAACCCCACCAGTTTCATATGCGCATTCACCGAACCCTTCTTTAGTGAAAAATAAAATGTTTTTTTTTTTCAAATTCATGAAAAGGTTATGTTTTTTTTACTGGTGCACAAAATGAACCATGCATGAACATCACCTTGTTCAAAGAACAAAACCAACACAGTGCATAAACTCACAACAAATTACACACCTTACACACATGACCATGAATTGATTAATGTGGACCCCGACTTAAAGGGGAACATTATCACAATTTCAGAAGGGTTAAAACCATTAAAAATCAGTTCCCAGTGGCTTATTTTATTTTTCGAAGTTTTTTTCAAAATTTTACCCATCACGCAATATCCCTAAAAAAAGCTTCAAAGTGCCTGATTTTAACCATCGTTATATACACCCGTCCATTTTCCTGTGACGTCACACAGTGATGCCAATACAAACAAACAGCAAGGTATAGCGACATTAGCTCGGATTCAGACTCGGATTTCAGCGGCTTAACACTGTCTGATAAGATAATTACTAACAACTATGAACTAGGTTTACAGCATATGAAATACATTTGGCAACAACATGCACTTTGAGAGTGCAGACAGCCCATTTCAGGTGCGCTAAGAACATATATTTTTCCACGATTTCAGCACTCAGGTTAACCATACCTAAATAGACACAAAATACTGCATTACACAAGACTACCCGAATGTACTCGAATGATTGAAAAAAATAAATGTTTTTAAGCTAAATTATTGGTAAACACAGTTTATGTATAATAATTTACGTAAAACCGCGAGTAATGAATAAAGTTTTCATCAATTAATATATTCTGTAGCCATACCCTCATCCGCTCTCTTTTCCTGAAAGCTGGAGTTGATGTCAGCAGGCCAGGGAATCTAGGGTTGATATTCTTCTCTTGATCATCTTCGGTGGCATAAGGGACGGTAGAAGCGGTGTGAGCCAAGACATCCAGGGGGTTTAGCTCGCTCGTCTGCGGGAACAAACTGCCGCCTTTGCTTGCCGTGCTACCGAGGTCCTTTGTCCCTGAATAGCTCACACACTCCGGCAGATTCAATGGGGTTCTGGCGGCAGATTTCTTTGACTTTATCGTTGGAAATGCATCTGCTTTGAGTGTCGCAGGATATCCACACATTCTTGCCATCTCTGTCGTAGCATAGCTTTCGTCGGTAAAGTGTGCGGAACAAACGACTGACCATTTCGTCGGCTTTCCCCACACCCTCGTATTTTGAACAAATTTCGTCCAATTTCTTGCCGCTTTCGCATCTTTGGGCCACTGGTGCAACTTGAATCCGTCCCTGTTCGTGTTGTTACACCCTCCGACAAAAGTGAGAAAATGGCGGATTGCTTCCCGATGTGACGTCACAACGTGATGTCATCGCTCCGAGAGCGAATAATAGAAAGGCGTTTAATTCGCCAAAATCCACCCATTTAGAGTTCGGCAATCGGTTAAAAAAATATATGGTCGTTTTTTCTGCAACATCAAGGTATATATTGACGCTTACATAGGTCTGGTGATAATGTTCCCCTTTAAACAAGTTGAAAAACTTATTCGGGTGTTACCATTTAGTGGTCAATTGTACGGAATATGTACTGTACTGTGTAAACTGTACTGTTTCATATAATGTATTCTCTTCCTTTGCAATCTACTAGTAAAAGTTTCAATCAATCAATCAAAAAACCTGCAAATCAGATGGAAAATTAGAGGGAACATTGTTTGGGGGTATCCGTAATACGCCGATAGGGAAAAGTTTTTATTTACACGATAAGTCGGATGTTAAAGTACCAATGATTGTCACAAACACACACACTAGGTGTGGCGAAAATGTTCTCTGCATTTGACCCATCACCCTTGTTCACCCCCTGGGAGGTGAGGGGAGCAGTGGGGAGCAGCGGTGACTGTGCCCGGGAATAATTTTTGGTGATTTAACCCCCAATTCCAACCCTTGATGCTGAGTGCAAAGCAGGGAGGTAACGGGTCCCATTTTTATAGTCTTTGGTATGACTCGGCTGGTGTTTGAACTCACAACCTATCGATCTCAGGGCGGACACTCTAACCACTAGGCCACTGAGTAGGTAATGTGTCTTTACCTCCGTGGCGGACCCCTGAGGCCGACTCACCGAACCCCTAGGGTTTGATCGAACTCAGGTTAAGAACCACTGACTTAGAGGAATCATCATTTCATGAGAAGGTCTATGGTCTCTTCATTAGCTGCTCACCCATGTGATCGTCTCCAGTGTCCTTTGTGACTTTTTTCCTTCCTGTGCATGAATGATTCATCACAACTTCACTCAGTCTAACATGTCTTTGCCGCACATCGACACCTGTTGGTAACTAAATTCTGGCCCCGCCCTCTTTTACCTGCTTTTCTTAAAAACTCCCAGTGACGTCGCTGGGAAATGTTTGCCGTTACCATGGTGCCTTTTTCCCCTTGGAGAATTAGTTGGGTTTTTTTTTTTTTGGGACTAATGACTTCACTTGCCGTCCTCAGTGTACATGGTGGAGGACAACAGAAGAGACAACTCATCAGAAACGTGCCTGACGGCCTGCTGGACTGCTCTGTGTTGCTGCTGTCTGTGGGACATGCTGACATAACTCCCTTCTCTCCATCACCCTCTCAGCTTCTGTGCCTCAAAACACTTAACACTGTCCGTAAATGTTGCCTTCACTTTCTTTTCATTTATAAATGCATGCTTCCCCCCCCACCCACGTTGGATATTTTCCTTCTTAATGTCAATGTGAAGTCCTCAGTGCCAACTGCCTGAGCGACCTCGTCCACAGGCTCGCACGTCACAGCTTGTAAGGGAGCTTCTAGAGCCACCTTGAAAGTATGTTTACACGACAACCATGTTTTTGAAAGTGCAGATGACAACATTGCAAACAAATCCCCTGCATTATGCAAGCCAAGCCAGCGGTTGGTGATGTGTGTTTGTAAAGAGAGAGGGAAAAAAAAAAGGAAACACACACTAGCCGCTTGTCCTCTCGGCCTTAACCCAGATTGCTGTTGGCTAAAAAATGGTGTCGTGTAAACGGTCCTTTTTGCAGTACTCTTTGGCTCAAAACCTCAGTACAACATGGCATATGAAACACACACACTTACACACTCATGCTTGGGAATCAGGCTCTTCTTATGTGAAGCTCTTCAGCACTTTATGATGATTACCTCTGTGGGAATGTTATCTCTCCCGTCTTTTATTCGCTTTCCTCAGCTCCATCCCATCTCTCTCACCTGCCTTTCTCTTCTAAGCCCAGGGTGGTCTTCAAGGAGCGGACCCTTGGAATGTTTTCTCTTAAGATTTGCACGTGGTCTTCAGGTGAAATCAAACCATGATGGAACACAATGCATTTTTGAGCAGGGCAGTGATTAGTGTCATTACTTTTAGCAGATAAACCCCTAATGGTCAAGCATTTCTTTTTCCACTGTGATTATTATTTTTAATCTGTTAGCTGCTAATAAGAAACCATGTTGTAATCAATGAACCAATTTACCTGTTAATTGTTTGCTGTAGATGGAAATCTCACATTAAAATAATTTATTCCCATCGAGTGAAATACTGTGTTTATTTATTACCAAATTATGATTGCACTGCAAATTATTTGCCACTTGCCAAGATTGAAAATGTTATTTCTAGAAATGTCCCTAGTTTTAAGAGCTATCTACTTATTTTTAGTCATTGACTAATCTTCATTTTAACATAATTATATGTGTTTCTACTGCAGTTTAAAAATGTTAAAATTGGAAAAAATATCAAGATATTTTGGTTTTCCCCACATAGAAAATCTTGCATAAAAGTAACCTCCAGGTCAGGGGTGTCAAACTCATTTTAGATCAGGGGCCACGTGGAGAAAAATCTACTCCCAAATGGGCCGGACTGGTAAAATCACGGCACGATAACTTAAAAATAAAGACAACTTCAGATTGTTTTCTTTGTTTAAAAATAGAACAAGCACACTCTGAAAATACACAAATCATAATGTTGTTGGTTGTTGTTGTTTTTTACGCTTACATGTTGCGGTCAATAGTATTCTATCTTTGTTATAATTTATACTTTCTGAATAAATGATGTGATAATGTTCATCAGTCAACTAATTGGTGTTCATTTTCAATCTATCAAGATAAAAAAGTGATATCAAAATCAAATTACGGGATTGTGGAAGTTGCTTCCTCGCAGACACGGCACAGGAGCCCAGCGTGCAGGTTTAACAAG